>NW_026610663.1:0-77582 GCF_029499605.1 Hyla sarda
TGTAAGAGCGGTCACACTATGGAGTCTATACTGTAAGAGAGGTCACACTATGGAGTCTATACTGTAAGAGAGATCACACTATGGAGTCTATACTGTAAGAGAGGTCACACTATGGAGTCTATACTGTAAGAGCGGTCACACTATGGAATCTATACTGTAAGAGAGGTCACACTATGGGAGTCTATACTGTAAGAGAGGTCACACTATGGAGTCTATACTGTAAGAGCGGTCACACTATGGAGTCTATACTGTAAGAGAGGTCACACTATGGAATCTATACTGTAAGAGCGGTCACACTATGGAGTCTATACTGTAAGAGCGGTCACACTATGGAGTCTATACTGTAAGAGCGGTCACACTATGGAGTCTATACTGTAAGAGCTGTCACACTATGGAGTCTATACTGTAAGAGAGGTCACACTATGGAGTCTATACTGTAAGAGCGGTCACACTATGGATTCTATACTGTAAGAGCTGTCACACTATGGAGTCTATACTGTAAGAGAGGTCACACTATGGAGTCTATACTGTAAGAGCGGTCACAATATGGAGTCTATACTGTAAGAGCGGTCACACTATGGAGTCTATACTGTAAGAGAGGTCACACTATGGAGTCTATACAGTAAGAGCGGTCACACTATGGAGTCTATACTGTAAGAGAGGTCACACTATGGAGTCTATACTGTAAGAGAGGTCACACTATGGAGTCTATACTGTAAGAGCGGTCACACTATGGAGTCTATACTTGTAAGAGAGATCACACTATGGAGTCTATACTGTAAGAGAGGTCACACTATGGAGTCTATACTGTAAGAGAGGTCACACTATGAAGTCTATACTGTAAGAGCAGTCACACTAGTGGAGTCTATACTGTAAGAGAGGCCACACTATGGAGTCTATACTGTAAGAGAGGTCACACTATGGAGTCTATATCGTAAGAGCGATCACACTATGGAGTCTATACTGTAAGAGAGGTCACACTATGGAGTCTATACTGTAAGAGAGGTCACACTATGAAGTCTATACTGTAAGAGAGGTCACACTATGAAGTCTATACTGTAAGAGCGGTCACACTATGGAGTCTATATCGTAAGAGCGGTCACACTATGGGGTCTATACTGTAAGAGCGGTCACACTATGGAGTCTATACTGTAAGAGCGATCACACTATGGAGTCTATACTGTAAGAGAGGTCACACTATGGAGTCTATACCGTAAGAGAGGTCACACTATGGAGTCTTTACCGTAAGAGAGGTCACACTATGGAATCTATACTGTAAGAGAGGTCACACTATGGAGTCTATACTGTAAGAGGTCACACTATGGAGTCTATACTGTAAGAGAGGTCACACTATGGAGTCTATACTGTAAGAGAGGTCACACTATGGAGTCTATACTGTAAGAGAGGTCACACTATGGAGTCTATACTGTAAGAGAGGTCACACTATGGAGTCTATACTGTAAGAGAGGTCACACTATGGAGTCTATACTGTAAGAGCGATCACACTATGGAGTCTATACTGTAAGAGGGGTCACACTATGGAGTCTATACTGTAAGAGAGGTCACACTATGGAGTCTATACTGTAAGAGAGGTCACACTATGGAGTCTATACTGTAAGAGAGGTCACACTATGGAGTCTATACTGTAAGAGAGGTCACACTATGGAGTCTATACTGTAAGAGCGATCACACTATGGAGTCTATACTGTAAGAGCGGTCACACTATGGAGTCTATACTGTAAGAGAGGTCACACTATGGAGTCTATACTGTAAAGAGGTCACATTATGGAGTCTATACCGTAAGAGAGGTCACACTATGGAGTCTTTACCGTAAGAGAGGTCACACTATGGAATCTATACTGTAAGAGAGGTCACACTATGGAGTCTATACTGTAAGAGGTCACACTATGGAGTCTATACTGTAAGAGAGGTCACACTATGGAGTCTATACTGTAAGAGAGGTCACACTATGGAGTCTATACTGTAAGAGAGGTCACACTATGGAGTCTATACTGTAAGAGCGGTCACACTATGGAGTCTATACTGTAAGAGCGGTCACACTATGGAGTCTACACTGTAAGAGAGGTCACACTATGGAGTCTATACTGTAAGAGAGGTCACACTATGGAGTCTATACTGTAAGAGAGGTCACACTATGGAGTCTATACTGTAAGAGAGGTCACACTATGGAGTCTATACTGTAAGAGAGGTCACACTATGGAGTCTATACTGTAAGAGAGGTCACACTATGGAGTCTATACTGTAAGAGCGGTCACACTATGGAGTCTATACTGTAAGAGAGGTCACACTATGGAGTCTATACTGTAAGAGAGGTCACACTATGGAGTCTATACTGTAAGAGCGGTCACACTATGGAGTCTATACTGTAAGAGCGGTCACACTATGGAGTCTACACTGTAAGAGAGGTCACACTATGGAGTCTATACTGTAAGAGAGGTCACACTATGGAGTCTATACTGTAAGAGAGGTCACACTATGGAGTCTATACTGTAAGAGAGATCACACTATAGAGTCTATACTGTAAGAGAGATCACACTATAGAGTCTATACTGTAAGAGAGGTCACACTATGGAGTCTATACTGTAAGAGAGGTCACACTATGGAGTCTATACTGTAAGAGAGGTCACACTATGGAGTCTATACTGTAAGAGAGGTCACACTATGGAGTCTATACTGTAAGAGAGGTCACACTATGGAGTCTATACTGTAAGAGCGGTCACACTATGGAGTCTATACTGTAAGAGGGGTCACACTATGGAGTCTATACTGTAAGAGAGGTCACACTATGGAGTCTATACTGTAAGAGCGGTCACACTATGGAGTCTATACTGTAAGAACGGTCACACAATGGAGTCTATACTGTAAGAGCGGTCACGCAATGGAGTCTATACTGTAAGAGCGGTCACACTATGGAGTCTATACTGTAAGAGCGGTCACACTATGGAGTCTATACTGTAAGAAAGATCACACTATGGAGTCTATACTGTAAGAGCGGTCACACTATGGAGTCTATACTGTAAGAGCGGTCACACTATGGAGTCTATACTGTAAGAGAGGTCACACTATGGAGTCTATACTGTAAGAGAGATCACACTATGGAGTCTATACTGTAAGAGCGGTCACACTATGGAGTCTATACTGTAAGAGCGGTCACACTATGGAGTCTATACTGTAAGAGCGGTCACACTATGGAGTCTATACTGTAAGAGCGGTCACACAATGGAGTCTATACTGTAAGAGCGGTCACACTATGGAGTCTATACTGTAAGAGAGATCACACTATGGAGTCTATACTGTAAGAGAGATCACACTATGGAGTCTATACTGTAAGAGCGGTCACACTATGGAGTCTATACTGTAAGAGCGGTCACACAATGGAGTCTATACTGTAAGAGCGGTCACACTATGGAGTCTATACTGTAAGAGCGGTCACACTATGGAGTCTATACTGTAAGAGAGATCACACTATGGAGTGTATACTGTAAGAGAGGTCACACTTTGGAGTCTATACTGTAAGAGAGATCACACTATGGAGTGTATACTGTAAGAGCGGTCACACTATGGAGTATATACTGTAAGAGAGGTCACACTATGGAGTCTATACTGTAAGAGCGGTCACAGTATGGAGTCTATACTGTAAGAGAGGTCACACTATGGAGTCTATACTGTGAGAGGTCACACTATGGAGTCTATACTGTAAGAGCGGTCACACTATGGAGTCTATACTGTAAGAGAGGTCACACTATGGAGTCTATACTGTAAGAGAGGTCACACTATGGAGTCTATACTGTAAGAGAGGTCACACTATGGAGTCTATACTGTAAGAGCGGTCACACTATGGAGTCTATACTGTAAGAGCGGTCACACTATGGAGTCTATACTATAAGAGCAGTCACACTATGGAGTCTATACTGTAAGAGAGGTCACACTATGGAGTCTATACTGTAAGAACGGTCATACTATGGAGTCTATACTGTAAGAGAGGTCACACTATGGAGTCTATACTGTAAGAGAGGTCACACTATGGAGTCTATACTGTAAGAGAGGTCACACTATGGAGTCTATACTGTAAGAGAGGTCACACTATGGAGTCTATACTGTAAGAGAGGTCACACTATGGAGTCTATACTGTAAGAGAGGTCACACTATGGAGTCTATACTGTAAGAGAGGTCACACTATGGAGTATATACTGTAAGAGAGGTCACACTATGGAGTCTATACTGTAAGAGCGGTCACACTATGGAGTCTATACTGTAAGAGTGGTCACACTATGGAGTCTATACTGTAAGAGCGGTCACACTATGGAGTCTATACTGTAAGAGAGGTCACACTATGGAGTCTATACTGTAAGAGAGGTCACACTATGGAGTCTATACTGTAAGAGAGGTCTCACTATGGAGTCTATACTGTAAGAGAGGTCACACTATAGAGTCTATACTGTAAGAGAGGTCACACTATGGAGTCTATACTGTAAGAGCGGTCACACTATGGAGTCTATACTGTAAGAGAGGTCACACTATGGAGTCTATACTGTAAGAGCGGTCACACTATGGAGTCTATACTGTAAGAGAGGTCACACTTTGGAGTCTATACTGTAAGAGAGGTCTCACTATGGAGTCTATACTGTAAGAGAGATCACACTATGGAGTCTATACTGTAAGAGCGGTCACACTATGAAGTCTATACTGTAAGAGCGGTCACACTATGGAATCTATACTGTAAGAGAGGTCACACTATGGAGTCTATACTGTAAGAGAGGTCACACTATGGAATCTATACTGTAAGATCGGTCACACTATGGAATCTATACTGTAAGAGCGGTCACACTATGGAGTCTATACTGTAAGAGAGGTCACACTATGGAGTCTCTACTGTACGAGCGGTCACACTATGGAGTCTATGCTGTAAGAGCAGTCACACTATGGAGTCTATACTGTAAGAGAGGTCACACTATGGAGTCTATACTGTAAGAGAGGTCACACTATGGAGTCTATACTGTAAGAGCAGTCACACTATGGAGTCTATACTGTAAGAGAGGTCACACTATGGAGTCTATACTGTAAGAGCGGTCACACTATGGAGTCTATACTGTAAGAACGGTCACACTATGGAGTCTATACTGTAAGAGAGGTCACACTATGGAGTCTATACTGTAAGAGCGGTCACACTATGGAGTCTATACTGTAAGAGCTGTCACACTATGGAGTCTATACTGTAAGAGAGGTCACACTATGGAGTCTATACTGTAAGAGAGGTCACACTATGGAGTCTATACTGTAAGAGAGGTCACACTATGGAGTCTATACTGTAAGAGAGGTCACACTATGGAGTCTATACTGTAAGAGCGGTCACACTATGGAGTCTATACTGTAAGAGCGGTCACACTATGGAGTCTATACTGTAAGAGAGGTCACACTATGGAGTCTATACTGTAAGAGAGGTCACACTATGGAGTCTGTACTGTGAGAGGTCACACTATGGAGTCTATACTGTAAGAGCGGTCACACTATGGAGTCTATACTGTAAGAGAGGTCACACTATGGAGTCTATACTGTAAGAGAGGTCACACTATGGAGTCTATACTGTAAGAGAGGTCACACTATGGAGTCTATACTGTAAGAGCGGTCACACTATGGAGTCTATATTGTAAAAACGGTCACACTATGGAGTCTATACTGTAAGAGAGGTCACACTATGGAGTCTATACTGTAAGAGAGGTTACACTATGGAGTCTATACTGTAAGAGAGGTCACACTATAGAGTCTATACTGTAAGAGCGGTCACACTATGGAGTCTATACTGTAAGAGAGGTCACACTATGGAGTCTATACTGTAAGAGCGGTCACACTATGGAGTCTATACTGTAAGAGCAGTCACACTATGGAGTCTATACTGTAAGAGAGGTCACACTATGGAGTCTATACTGTAAGAACGGTCACACTATGGAGTCTATACTGTAAGAGCGGTCACACTATGGAGTCTATACTGTAAGAGAGGTCACACTATGGAGTCTATACTGTAAGAGCGGTCACACTATGGAGTCTATACTGTAAGAGCTGTCACACTATGGAGTCTATACTGTAAGAGAGGTCACACTATGGAGTCTATACTGTAAGAGAGGTCACACTATGGAGTCTATACTGTAAGAGCGGTCACACTATGGGGTCTATACTGTAAGAGCGGTCACACTATGGAGTCTATACTGTAAGAGAGGTCACACTATGGAGTCTATACTGTAAGAGAGGTCACACTATGGAGTCTATACTGTAAGAGATCACACTATGGAGTATATACTGTAAGAGAGGTCACACTATGGAGTCTATACTGTAAGAGAGGTCACACTATGGAGTCTATACTGTAATAGTGGTCACACTATGGAGTCTATACTGTAAGAGCGGTCACACTATGGAGTCTATACTGTAAGAGGTCACACTATGGAGTCTATACTGTAAGAGCGGTCACACTATGGAGTCTATACTGTAAAAGAGGTCACACTATGGAGTCTATACTGTAAGAGCGGTCACACAATGGAGTCTATACTGTAAGAGCGGTCACACTATGGAGTCTATACTGTAAGAGTGGTCACACTATGGAGTCTATACTGTAAGAGCGGTCACACTATGGAGTCTATACTGTAAGAGAGGTCACACTATGGAGTCTATACTGTAAGAGAGGTCACACTATGGAGTCTATACTGTAAGAGAGGTCACACTATAGAGTTTATACTGTAAGAGAGGTCACACTATGGAGTCTATATTGTAAGAGAGGTCACACTATGGAGTCTATACTGTAAGAGTGGTCACACTATGGAGTCTATACTGTAAGAGCGGTCACACTATGGAGTCTATACTGTAAGAGAGATCACACTATGGAGTCTATACTGTAAGAGAGGTCACACTATGGAGTCTATACTGTAAGAGAGATCACACTATGGAGTCTATACTGTAAGAGAGGTCACACTTTGGAGTCTATACTGTAAGAGAGGTCTCACTATGGAGTCTATACTGTAAGAGAGGTCACACTATGGAGTCTATACTGTAAGAGCGGTCACACTATGGAGTCTATACTGTAAGAGAGGTCACACTTTGGAGTCTATACTGTAAGAGAGGTCTCACTATGGAGTCTATACTGTAAGAGAGATCACACTATGGAGTCTATACTGTAAGAGCGGTCACACTATGAAGTCTATACTGTAAGAGCGGTCACACTATGGAATTTATACTGTAAGAGAGGTCACACTATGGAGTCTATACTGTAAGAGAGGTCACACTATGGAATCTATACTGTAAGAGCGGTCACACTATGGAATCTATACTGTAAGAGCGGTCACACTATGGAGTCTATACTGTAAGAGAGGTCACACTATGGAGTCTATACTGTACGAGCGGTCACACTATGGAGTCTATGCTGTAAGAGCAGTCACACTATGGAGTCTATACTGTAAGAGAGGTCACACTATGGAGTCTATACTGTAAGAGAGGTCACACTATGGAGTCTATACTGTAAGAGCGGTCACACTATGGAGTCTATACTGTAAGAGAGGTCACACTATGGAGTCTATACTGTAAGAGCGGTCACACTATGGAGTCTATACTGTAAGAGCGGTCACACTATGGAGTCTATACTGTAAGAGAGGTCACACTATGGAGTCTATACTGTAAGAGCAGTCACACTATGGAGTCTATACTGTAAGAGCGGTCACACTATGGAGTCTATACTGTAAGAGCTGTCACACTATGGAGTCTATACTGTAAGAGAGGTCACACTATGGAGTCTATACTGTAAGAGAGGTCACACTATGGAGTCTATACTGTAAGAGAGGTCACACTATGGAGTCTATACTGTAAGAGAGGTCACACTATGGAGTCTATACTGTAAGAGAGGTCACACTATGGAGTCTATACTGTAAGAGCGGTCACACTATGGAGTCTATACTGTAAGAGAGGTCACACTATGGAGTCTATACTGTAAGAGCGGTCACACTATGGAGTCTATACTGTAAGAGAGGTCACACTATGGAGTCTATACTGTAAGAGAGGTCACACTATGGAGTCTATACTGTAAGAGAGGTCACACTATGGAGTCTATACTGTAAGAGAGGTCACACTATGGAGTCTATACTGTAAGAGAGGTCACACTATGGAGTCTATACTGTAAGAGAGGTCACACTATGGAGTCTATACTGTAAGAGAGGTCACACTATGGAGTCTATACTGTAAGAGAGGTCACACTATGGAGTCTATACTGTAAGAGAGGTCACACTATGGAGTCTATACTGTAAGAGCGGTCACACTATGGAGTCTATACTGTAAGAGCGGTCACACTATGGAGTCTATACTGTAAGAGCGGTCACACTATGGAGTCTATACTGTAAGAGAGGTCACACTATGGAGTCTATACTGTAAGAGAGGTCACACTATGGAGTCTATACTGTAAGAGCAGTCACACTATGGAGTCTATACTGTAAGAGAGGTCACACTATGGAGTCTATACTGTAAGAGAGGTCACACTATGGAGTCTATACTGTAAGAGAGGTCACACTATGGAGTCTATACTATAAGAGCGGTCACACTATGGAATCTATACTGTAAGAGAGGTCACACTATGGAGTCTATACTGTAAGAGAGGTCACACTATGGAGTCTATACTGTAAGAGCAGTCACACTATGGAGTCTATACTGTAAGAGAGGTCATACTATGGAATCTATACTGTAAGAGCGGTCACACTATGGAGTCTATACTGTAAGAGCGGTCACACTATGGAGTCTATACTGTAAGAGAGGTCACACTATGGAGTCTATACTGTAAGAGAGGTCACACTATGGAGTCTATACTGTAAGAGAGATCACACTATGGAGTCTATACTGTAAGAGAGGTCACACTATGGAGTCTATACTGTAAGACAGGTCACACTATGGAGTCTATACTGTAAGAGAGGTCACACTATGGATTCTATACTGTAAGAGAGGTCACACTATGGAGTCTATACTGTAAGACAGGTCACACTATGGAGTCTATACTGTAAGAGAGGTCACACTATGGATTCTATACTGTAAGAGCGATCACACTATGGAGTCTATACTGTAAGAGAGGTCACACTATGGAGTCTATACTGTAAGACAGGTCACACTATGGAGTCTATACTGTAAGAGAGGTCTCACTATGGATTCTATACTGTAAGAGAGGTCACACTATGGAGTCTATACTGTAAGAGAGGTCACACTATGGAGTCTATACTGTAAGAGCGGTCACACTATGGAGTCTATACTGTAAGAGAAGTCACACTATGGAGTCTATACTGTAAGAGCGGTCCCACTATGGAGTCTATACTGTAAGAGAGATCACACTATGGAGTCTATACTGTAAGAGGGGTCACACTATGGAGTCTATACTGTAAGAGCGGTCACACTATGGAGTCTATACTGTAAGAGCGGTCACACTATGGAGTCTATACTGTAAGAGCGGTCACACTATGGAGTCTATACTGTAAGAGAGGTCACACTATGGATTCTATACTGTAAGAGCAGTCACACTATGGAGTCTATACTGTAAGAGAGATCACACTATGGAGTCTATACTGTAAGAGAGGTCACACTATGGAGTCTATACTGTAAGAGAGATCACACTATGGAGTCTATACTGTAAGAGAGATCACACTATGGAGTCTATACTGTAATAGAGGTCACACTATGGAGTCTATACTGTAAGAGAGGTCACACTATGGAGTCTATACTGTAAGAGCGGTCACACTATGGAGTCTATACTGTAAGAGAGGTCACACTATGGAGTCTATACTGTAAGAGAGGTCACACTATGGAGTCTATACTGTAAGAGAGATCACACTATGGAGTCTATACTGTAAGAGAGGTCACACTATGGAGTCTATACTGTAAGAGAGGTCACACTATGGAGTCTATACTGTAAGAGAGGTCACACTATGGAGTCTATACTGTAAGAGAGGTCACACTATGGAGTCTATACTGTAAGAGAGGTCACACTATGGAGTCTATACTGTAAGAGAGATCACACTATGGAGTCTATACTGTAAGAGAGGTCACACTATGGAGTCTATACTGTAAGAGCGGTCACACTATGGAGTCTATACTGTAAGAGAGATCACACTATGGAGTCTATACTGTAAGAGAGGTCACACTATGGAGTGTATACTGTAAGAGAGGTCACACTATGGAGTCTATACTGTAAGAGAGGTCACACTATGGAGTCTATACTGTAAGAGAGGTCACACTATGGAGTCTATACTGTAAGAGAGATCACACTATGGAGTCTATACTGTAAGAGAGGTCACACTATGGAGTCTATACTGTAAGAGCGGTCACACTATGGAGTCTATACTGTAATAGAGGTCACACTATGGAGTCTATACTGTAAGAGAGGTCACACTATGGAGTCTATACTGTAAGAGAGATCACACTATGGAGTCTATACTGTAAGAGAGATCACACTATTGAGTCTATACTGTAAGAGAGGTCACACTATGGAGTGTATACTGTAAGAGAGGTCACACTATGGAGTCTATACTGTAAGAGAGGTCACACTATGGAGTCTATACTGTAAGAGAGGTCACACTATGGAGTCTATACTGTAAGAGAGATCACACTATGGAGTCTATACTGTAAGAGAGGTCACACTATGGAATCTATACTGTAAGAGAGATCACACTATGGAGTCTATACTGTAAGAGAGGTCACACTATGGAGTCTATACTGTAAGAGAGGTCACACTATGGAATCTGTGTGGAATTGCAGCTCTGTTCCATTGAAGATAATAGAGCCAATTTGTAATTCCGCATAGAACCTGAAGACAGATGTGGCGCTGTTTTTTAGCTCTTTTTCTATTTTTTTAGCTCTTTTTCGTCTTTCAGAGATCTGTGACTTTACCCTGTTTGGCGGCGGGTGCAGACAATCGGCCAGTGACATTTACACATTAGAAGCAGCACAAGGTCTGCAGGTCGATGTCCGTCAGTTCAGTCACCCTGCGTCTCCGCCGCCTCATAAACGCGTCCTTCAGACTTTTACAAAAGTCTATAAAAAGGAGGTAAACAAATAACGCGAGGCTTTTATGGGGAATACAGGTTCTTACTGGCCAAAGGGGAAATCTGATTTAAAGGAGACCCGTCATCAAAATCTCAATGGGGTCACAGAGCGTCAGGGCTGGGGACACCTTTATGACAGCGGATACGTACAGGAATATTAGTGCCATATACTGGGGGTTGTCACCTGTGTATAGCACTCCCCTCCTACGGCTGTGACACCCGACCTGTGTAGAGTCACAAGATGGAGGGCGTCTCCTGCAATGTGTATCTGGTCATCAGAGTTTTTTATGGTATTTGCTCGTTTTTTTACGTTTACCTCTTCGCTTTCCATCACATCATTTAGAGATAATTTGCACCAAAAACTGTAGGAAAACCTTTAGTAAATAACTCGGGACACTATGGAGTCTATGGTGCCCCTTTATGATCTCTGAGCTGCTTTGCTGGTCTGAGTGCAAAATCAGAAAAAAACCTGAGATACACTTGAGAAATCTGAAGGGAACGCGCCGAAAACGCGAAAAACCTTTCAGATCAGCAGATCTTAAGTATTAGCGCTAACAACAGCAGCCAAACCCTGTGTAAGTGTCCCCATCAGATGTAGGGATCACGATGGACCCCGACTTTATAGTGGTGGTGGTGGGGGGGGGGGGGGGGGGGGCCACTACTACCACCACTCATACCAGTGCCCCTACTACCACCGCTCATACCAGTGCCCCTACTACCACCACTCATACCAGTGCCCCTACTACAACCACCGATACCAGTGCCCCTACTACCACCACTCATACCAGTGCCCCTATTACCACCACCGATACCAGTGCCCCTACTACCACCACCGATACCAGTGCCCCTACTACCACCACTCATACCAGTGCCCCTATTACCACCACCGATACCAGTGCCCCTACTACCACCACTCATACCAGTGCCCCTACTACAACCACCGATACCAGTGCTCCTACTACCACCACCGATACCAGTGCCCCTACTACCACCACTCATACCAGTGCCCCTACTACAACCACTCATACCAGTGCCCCTACTACAACCACTCATACCAGTGCCCCTACTACAACCACTCATACCAGTGCCCCTACTACAACCACTCATACCAGTGCCCCTACTACAACCACCGATACCAGTGCCCCTACTACAACCACTCATACCAGTGCCCCTACTACCACCACTCATACCAGTGCCCCTACTACCACCACCGATACCAGTGCCCCTACTACCACCGCTCATACCAGTGCCCCTACTACCACCGCTCATACCAGTGCCCCTACTACCACCGCTCATACCAGTGCCCCTACTACCACCACCGATACCAGTGGCCCTACTACCACCGCTCATACCAGTGCCCCTATTACCACCGCTCATACCAGTGCCCCTACTACCACCACCGATACCAGTGGCCCTACTACCACCGCTCATACCAGTGCCCCTACTACCACCACCAATACCAGTGCCCCTACTACCACCGCTCATACCAGTGCCCCTACTACCACCACCAATACCAGTGCCCCTACTACCACCGCTCATACCAGTGCCCCTACTACCACCACTCATACCAGTGCCCCTACTACCACCACCAATACCAGTGCCCCTACTACCACCGCTCATACCAGTGCCCCTACTACCACCACTCATACCAGTGCCCCTACTACCACCACCAATACCAGTGCCCCTACTACCACCGCTCATACCAGTTCCCCTTCTACCACTGCTCATACCAGTGCCCCTACTACCACCACCGATACCAGTGCCCCTACTACAACCACTCATACCAGTGCCCCTACTACCACCACTCATACCAGTGCCCCTACTACCACCGCTCATACCAGTGCCCCTACTACCACCGCTCATACCAGTGCCCCTACTCCCACCGCTCATACCAGTGCCCCTACTACCACCACCAATACCAGTGCCCCTACTACCACCGCTCATACCAGTGCCCCTACTACCACCGCTCATACCAGTGCCCCTACTACCACCACCAATACCAGTGCCCCTACTACAACCACTGATACCAGTGCCCCTACTACCACCACTGATACCAGTGCCCCTACTACCACCACTCATACCAGTGCCCCTACTACCACCACTCATACCAGTGCCCCTACTACAACCACTCATACCAGTGCCCCTACTACAACCACTCATACCAGTGCCCCTACTACAACCACTCATACCAGTGCCCCTACTACAACCACCGATACCAGTGCCCCTACTACCACCACTCATACCAGTGCCCCAATTACAACCACTCATACCAGTGCCCCTACCACAACCACTCAAACCAGTGCCCCTACTACAACCACTCATACCAGTGCCCCAATTACAACCACTCATACCAGTGCCCCTACCACAACCACCCATACCAGTGCCCCAACTACCACCGCTCATACCAGTGCCCCTACTACCACCACCGATACCAGTGCCCCTACTACCACCACTTATACCAGTGCCCCTACTACCACCGCTCATACCAGTGCCCCTACTACCACCGCTCATACCAGTGCCCCTACTACCACCACCGATACCAGTGCCCCTACTACAACCACTCAAACCAGTGCCCCTACTACAACCACCCATACCAGTGCCCCAACTACCACCGCTCATACCAGTGCCCCTACTACCACCACCGATACCAGTGCCCCTACTACCACCACTGATACCAGTGCCCCTACTACAACCACCGATACCAGTGCCCCTACTACAACCACCGATACCAGTGCCCCTACTACCACCACTCATACCAGTGCCCCTACTACCACCGCTCATACCAGTGCCCCTACTACCACCGCTCATACCAGTGCCCCTACTACCACCACCGATACCAGTGCCCCTACTACAACTACTCATACCAGTGCCCCTACTACAACCACTCATACCAGTGCCCCTACTACCACCACCGATACCAGTGCCCCTACTACAACCACCCATACCAGTGCCCCTACTACAACCACTCATACCAGTGCCCCTAGTACCACCACTCATACCAGTGCCCCTACTACCACCACTCATACCAGTGCCCCTACTACCACCGCTCATACCAGTGCCCCTACTACCACCGCTCATACCAGTGCCCCTACTACCACCGCTCATACCAGTGCCCCTACTACAACCACTCATACCAGTGCCCCTACTACCACCGCTCATACCAGTGCCCCTACTACCACCACTCATACCAGTGCCCCTACTACCACCGCTCATACCAGTGCCCCTACTACCACCGCTCATACCAGTGCCCCTACTACCACCACCCATACCAGTGCCCCTACTACAACCACTCATACCAGTGCCCCTACTATCACCACTCATACCAGTGCCCCTACTACCACCACTCATACCAGTGCCCCTACTACCACCACCGATACCAGTGCCCCTACTACCACCACCGATACCAGTGCCCCTATTACCACCACTCATACCAGTGCCCCTACTACAACCACTCATACCAGTGCCCCTACTACAACCACTCATACCAGTGCCCCTACTACAACCACTCATACCAGTGCCCCTACTACAACCACTCATACCAGTGCCCCTACTACAACCACCGATACCAGTGCCCCTACTACAACCACTCATACCAGTGCCCCTACTACAACCACCGATACCAGTGCCCCTGCTACCACCACTCATACCAGTGCCCCTACTACAACCACTCATACCAGTGCCCCTACTGCAACCACTCATACCAGTGCCCCTACTACAACCACTCATACCAGTGCCCCTACTACAACCACTCATACCAGTGCCCCTACTACAACCACCGATACCAGTGCCCCTACTACAACCACTCATACCAGTGCCCCTACTACAACCACCGATACCAGTGCCCCTACTACCACCACCGATACCAGTGCCCCTATTACCACCACTCATACCAGTGCCCCTACTACCACCGCTCATACCAGTGCCCCTACTTCCACCACCGATACCAGTGCCCCTACTACCACCACCGATACCAGTGCCCCTACTACCACCACCGATACCAGTGCCCCTACTACCACCACCGATACCAATGCCCCTATTTCCACCACTCATACCAGTGCCCCTATTACCACCACTCATACCAGTGCCCCTACTACAACCACTCATACCAGTGCCCCTACTACCACCACCGATACCAGTGCCCCTACTACCAACACTCATACCAGTGCCCCTACTACAACCACTTATACCAGTGCCCCTACTACCACCACCGATACCAGTGCCCCTACTACCACCACCGATACCAGTGCCCCTACTACCACCACCGATACCAGTGCCCCTATTACCACCACTCATACCAGTGCCCCTACTTCCACCACTCATACCAGTGCCCCTACTACCACCACTCATACCAGTGCCCCTACTACAACCACTCATACCAGTGCCCCTACTACCACCGCTCATACCAGTGTCCCTACTACCACCGCTCATACCAGTGCCCCTATTACCACCACTCATACCAGTGCCCCTATTACCACCACTCATACCAGTGCCCCTACTACCACCGCTCATACCAGTGCCCCTACTACAACCACCCATACCAGTGCCCCTACTACCACCACCGATACCAGTGCTCCTACTACCACCGCTCATACCAGTGCCCCTACTACCACCACTCATACCAGTGCCCCTACTACCACCACTCATACCAGTGCCCCTACTACCACCACTCATACCAGTGCCCCTACTACCACCACTCATACCAGTGCCCCTACTACAACCCCTACAAAGGCACCACTACCACCACCATCACATCTATACACCGCAGTCTTCCACCTGCTCTTGATCTTCTTCAGTCACCGGAGTCCAAACGCTTTCGGACCTTATACAACTCATCAACAGGAACATAGGGGGAGATTTATCAAAACCTGTAGAGAGGGAGTGGGGTGCAGTTACCCATAGCAACCAATCAGATCGCTTCTTTCATTTTTCACAGGCCTCTTAAAAAAAGAAAAAAAGTGATCTGATTGGTTGCTATGGGCAACTGCACCCCTCTCCCTCTCTACAGGTTTTTATAGATCCCTCCCGTTATATTGAATACTTTCCTTAGTGACCGGGGTGCTGTCTATTAGGAGAAAAGAGTCACCAAAAGAAGGGTAAGAGTCCGAGCGCCGTGTCCTCTGGTATATATATGTGGTGGCCCAGTACAGGAGTTGTACCCTAGCTGTCCTGTCAGGCAGCCTCCATACAGTGTCCCCTGGGCCCCTGCACCTGTTCCCCTTGTTCCTTCTATACCTATATTATACTGTTTATTGTATATAAAATGTGTTATGCCTTTAAGAACAGTTGTCATGTGATTAACATGTTGTCATGTGATTGTAACCGAGTGAGGTATCAGTGATCATGTGACCAAAGGGTGACCGATGGGACCCCTCCTAGTCTCCTCCATATAAGTCCTGGGTGGAGTTACCTCACTCTCTTGTATGTTGAGTTGCAGTGGGGTCCTAGGTGTCCGGAGTGCAGAGGAGCCTAAAGTCCGTCCAGCAGCCACGGATTCTCAAGTCCATTGCCCCACAGGTCAAAGCCTGGTAATCTACAGAAGGGGCGAAGTCATCCAGTCAGCAAGGCCTGCATCCAAATTGTCCAAGTCCACTATAAGTCCCAGCAAGCCCTAAGGTCTCTGAAGTCACTAGTCACCTCTGTGGGCCTGGCCAAGCTCTATTAGGGCTGGGCGGTAAGACCAAATATGTGTATGTGTATTTTTTACACCTCCCCATCATGTGTTCAGCTCCCCCCCCCCCCCCCCCCAAATCATGTGACCCGATTAATGATCAGCCCGGCGGGTACTACTCAAAGATGTCAAGCACTGCCCTCCTCCTCCTCCTCTTTGTCGGGGGCCGCCGGCGATGGAACTCTATACTGTACGCCAGTGGTCTCCAACCTGCAGACCTCCAGCTGTTGCAAAACTACAACTCCCAGCATGCCCGGACAGCCAAGAAGCCGGCTTCTTACATGACAGTGGGCTCAGCCTATCAGTGGCAGGGGCGGGGCATCGCTCCGGCCGGTGATAGGCTGACAGCTGTCCTCCCCCGTCCCCAGCGTGCGGCCGAGGTGGGTGAGTTAAAAGTAAATTTTCTGTATCTTTTGCAGCCCGGGCATAGGCATACAGCGTACTGCAGTGGTCTCCAACCTGCGGACCTCCAGCTGTTGGCTGTCCGGGCATGCTGGGAGTTGTAGTATTGCAACAGCTGGAGGTCCGCAGGTTGGAGACCACTGACGTACAGTGAGTTCCATCGCCGGCGGACCCCAACAAAGAGGAGGAGGGCAGTGCTTGACATCTGTGAGTAGTACACCGCTGGGCTGATCAGTAATTGGGGGGGGGGGGGGGCAGAACAACGCTGGCGGGTAACATAGGGTTAGTTCCCCGATGTGGGGACAGCGCTGCGCTAGGCTGATAATACATTCCCGAGGGGGAGGGGCCCAACCGGTTTTGCGGTATGGTGGAAAATTCATATGATGCAGCCCAAAAAATTCGGTATTCGGTATGAACCGGTATATACCGCCCAGCCCTAAGCTCTATAGACTGTTACACCAGTCTGACTCATTAAAGCTGCCGTTGTTCTGTAACTTGGCGTCAGAGTCATTATTTGCCCCCCCCCGTGCCTAGCCCAGGATCCAGCGGTATTCCTTCATGTGGTGTAGAGGATAAACTACACCCTGGCGTCACGAACACAAGGGGTTAATGCCATCTGCCCACATCACACCCTCACCACATATAGGTTTGTTGTGAACTCTGACATTTTGGGCTGTGGGGAGTAGATTCCAGGTTATCCTGTTCCTGACCCTGTACACCAATACGCTATATGTCCTGTTACACGGCATCAGGAGGGCATGTGCCATGGTTGTGCCCAGGGCCGCCATCAGGGGGTACAGCCAGCACTCCAGTAAGGGGTCCGGGCACCCCCCTTCAGCAGCCCCAGTACAGAGTATAAAGAGCAGACAGAGGAGGCCACTACCACCAGAGACATCTTGTACCTGTAATATCAGCGCAGGAGCCGAGCTGACTGTCTGGTACAAGATGCCCCGCCCCTCCCCTCACACTATTGGTGGAGCAGGATCACATGGTTTGTTTTTCCTTCTCCAAGACCCTGACACTCGGTTGCCACTGGTAATTGGTAGACTGAAGGCCTCCATCAATCATAGATGGAGAGGGGCGGGGGGGGGGGGGGGGGATTAGTTTGTAATTTGGGGATTAGTAGGAGATAAATAGGCAATATCTCATGCAACAGCTGGAGGCACCTTGGTTGAAAAACAACTATGGACATTTATCAACGGGTTTAGTCAGGTTTTCTTTACTATCATTGTCGCAAAATTGTCTCAACTGCGACTACTCGATTTTTCGTGCGACATTTTGACTGGAAAGCGAGAAAAGCAAGTTTTCCTAAAATTTACTATGTAGTAATAATTTTAAAATGGATTACGGGTAGTCAGGTATTTATTAACTGCGACAGTCGCAACTGCACAAAAAAAAGTCGCAACAGCGTTAAAAATTGACTAAATTTACTCCAGCTCAAACATAGAGCAGAAAAAGCTACAACCAAAGTAAAAGAGGAAAAATTGCTTACGTGAAAGAAAATTATCAACAGGCTGAAACCAGATGATAAATACGTCACATAAGCAAAAAAAAAGTAAGGAAAAAATTACTAAAAAAAAAGATACATAAGCAAAGATTGATAAATGTCCCTCAATGAGATAGTGACTATTTACCTCCATCTCATTGTTTCTCAACCAGGGTGCCCTCAGCTGTTGCAAAACTACAACTCCCAGCATGTCTTTGGCTGTGTGGGCAAGCTGGGAGTTGTAGTTTTGCAACAGCTGGAGGCGCACTATTTGGGAAACACTTTAATATCTATCTATTTATTTATTTATTTAACCAAAGGATAAATTGGCCAGCACCATTGATCCAAACTATTGTAAAAACCTGGCTTGCAGGTGCAGGCTGCTGGGCTAAATATACAGCAACAGGAGAATACAGCAGCACACTGCTAGCACAAAGATACAGATGAAACATGAGTATATACATACAACATGAGTATATAGATAAAACATGAGTATATAGATAGAACATGAAAAGCTATACAGCTGTAATGCAATAAATGAAGATATGAAACTATGAAAATATGAGGTACTTAGCTTGCAAATTTGGCGTCAAATAGCGTGGACCGTCCCACCACGGTAAGGTGACCTCATTCTGGGACGGACCTCATATTTTCATAGTTTCATATCTTCATTTATTGCATTACAGCTGTATAGCTTTTCATGTTCTATCTATATACTCATGTTTTATCTATATACTCATGTTTCATCTATATCTTTGTGCTAGCAGTGTGCTGCTGTATTCTCCTGTTGCTGTATCTATCTATCTCATATCTATCTATCTATCTAGACAAAGAATAAGTCAGCCAGCACTTTAGTTGATACCAAACTATTATATGGATCTGGCCTACAGGTGCACGCTACTAGGCTAGATATACAGCAACAGAAGAATACAGCAGCACACTGCCAGCACAAGGATATAGGTGAAACATGAACATGCAGATAAAACATGGAGAGCTATACAGCTATGGTGTAATAGATGCAAATGTGAAACTATGAAATAGTGAGGCACTTAGCTCGCAAATTTGTCTCCGCCGGCGGTCAAATAGCTTGGACCGTCCCACCGCGATAAGGTGGCCTCATTGGGACGGACCCTACACTGTGAATATGCCTCTGTGTGAACAGTTGTTACGCCGAGCGCTCCAGGTCCCCGCTCCTCCCCGGAGCGCTCGCAGCGTTTTCCTGTTCGCAGCGCCCCGGTCAGACCCGCTGACCGGGAGCGCTGCGATAATGTCTATAGCCGGGATCCGATCCGCGATGCGGGACGCGCCCGCTCGCGATTCGCATCCCGGCCCGCTTACCAGACTCGTTCCCTGTCTGTTCTGTCCCGGCGCGCGCAGCCCCGCTCCCTAGGGCGCGCGCGTGCCGGCTCTTTGCGATTTAAAGGGCCGGTGCGCCACTGATTGGCCCCTGGTTCTAATTAGTGTGTTCACCTGTGCACTTCCCTATATAACCTCACTTCCCCTTCCCTTCCTTGCCGGATCTTGTTGCCATTGTGCCAGTGAAAGCGTTCCTTGTGTATCCCTAGCCAGTGTTCCAGACCTCTTGCCGTTGCCCCTGACTAAGATCCTTGCTGCCTGCCCTGACCTTCTGCTACGTCCGACCTTGCTCTTGCCTAATCCCTTATACCGCGCCTATCTCAGCAGTCAGAGAGGTTGAGCCGTTGCCGGTGGATACGACCTGGTTGCTGCCGCCGCTGCAAGACCATCCCGCTTTGCGGCGGGCTCTGGTGAATACCAGTAGCAACTTAGAACCGGTCCACCGGTACGGTCCACGCCAATCCCTCTCTGACACAGAGGATCCACCTCCAGCCTGCCGAATCCTGACAGTAGATCCGGCCATGGATCCCGCTGAAGTCCCGCTGCCAGTTGTCGCTGACCTTACCACGGTGGTCGCCCAGCAGTCGCAACAGATAGCGCAACAAGGCCATCAGCTGTCTCAACTGACTGTTATGCTACAGCAGCTTCTACCACAGCTTCAGCAACCATCTCCTCCGCCAGCTCCTGCACCTCCTCCGCAGCGAGTGGCCGCATCCAGCCTCCGTTTATCTTTGCCGGACAAGTTCGATGGGGACTCTAAACTTTGCCGTGGTTTTCTCTCACAATGTTCCCTGCATCTGGAGATGATGTCGGACCAATTTCCAACTGAACGGTCAAAGGTGGCTTTCGTGGTTAGTCTCCTGTCTGGGAAGGACTTGTCATGGGCCACACCGCTCTGAGACCGCAATGATCCTGTCACTGCCTCCGTACAGTCCTTTTTCGCTGAGATTCGAAGTGTCTTCGAGGAACAGCCCGAGCTTCTTCTGCCGAGACTGCCCTGCTGAACCTGGTCCAGGGTAATTCTTCAGTAGGCGAGTACGCCATCCAATTCCGTACTCTCGCCTCCGAATTATCTTGGAATAACGAGGCCCTCTGCGCGACCTTTAAAAAAGGCCTATCCAGTAACATTAAAGATGTGCTGGCCCCACGAGAAATCCCTGCCAACCTGCATGAACTTATTCATTTGGCCAGGAGCTCCGTCAGGATATGGACTTTGTTCACACTAGGCGGTTTCTCTCCCCGGCTCCTCTCTTCTCTGGTCCGCTGCAATCTGTTCCTGTGCCTTATGCCGTGGAGGCTATGCAAGTAGACCGGTCTCGCCTGACACCACAAGAGAGGACACGCCGCCGTAATGAGAACCTATGCCTGTACTGTGCCAGTACCGAACACTTCTTGAAGGATTGTCCTATCCGTCCTCCACGTCAGGAAAGACGCACTCCGATCCCGCACAAAGGTGAGACAGCTCTGGATGTGAACTCTGCTTCTCCACGTCTTACTGTACCTGTGCGGATTTCTTCTTCTAACTCCTCCTTCTCAGCTGTGGCCTTCTTGGATTCTGGATCTGCAGGAAATTTTATTTTGGCCTCTTTCATTAACAGGTTCAACATCCCAGTGACCAGTCTCGCCAGACCTCTCTACATCGCCTCAGTTAATGGAGAAAGATTGGACTGTACTGTGCATTACCGCACAGAACTCCTGTTAATGTGCATTGGACCCCATCACAAAAAATTTAATTTCTGGTCCTCTCTAACTGCACTTCTGAAATTCTTCTCGGACTGCCTTGGCTCCAACGCCATTCCCCTACCCTTGACTGGACCACCGGGGAAATCAAGAACTGGGGTGCTTCTTGCCACAAAAAGTGCCTCACGTCTGCTCTCAGTCCTGCCAGTCAAACCCCTATGGCTCCTCCTATACCAGGTCTCCCCAAGGCCTATTTGGACTATGCCGATGTTTTTTGCAAAAAACAAGCAGAGACTTTGCCTCCTCACAGGCCTTATGACTGTCCTATTGATCTCCTTCCTGGTATTACTCCACCCTGGGGCAGAATCTATCCTCTGTCTGCTCCTGAAACACAAGCCATGTCGGATAACATCCAAGAAAACTTAAAAATGGGATTCATCCGCAAGTCTTCCTCCCCTGCCGGAGCGGGGTTCTTCTTTGTCTCCAAAAAAGATGGTTCCTTACGGCCATGCATCCATTACCGCGGTCTTAACAAGATCACTATAAAAAAAACGCTATCCCCTGCCTCTTATCTCGGAACTATTTGATCGCCTACAAAAAATTGGATTTAAGAGGTGCATATAATCTAATCCGCATCAGGGAAGGGGATGAGTGGAAGACCGCATTTAATACCAGAGACGGACACTTTGAATATCTGGTTATGCCCTTTAGGCTCTGCAACGCCCCTGCTGTCTTCCAGGACTTTATAAATGAAATTTTTCGGGATCTGTTATATACCTGTGTGGTGGTCTACTTGGACGACATTTTGATTTTCTCTTCTAACCTCGAAGAACACCGCCGTCATGTCCGCCTGGTGCTCCAGAGACTCCGTGACAATCAGTTATATGCCAAGATGGAGAAATGTCTCTTTGAATGCCAATCTATTCCCTTCCTAGGATATTTAGTCTCCGGAGAGGGACTTCAAATGGACCCAGACAAACTGTCAGCCGTGTTATATTGGCCACGCCCCTCCGGACTCCAAGCTATCCAACACTTTTTGCGGTTTGCCAATTACTATCGACAATTTATTCCACATTTTTCCACCATTGTGGCCCCTATTGTGGCCCTAACCAAGAAAAACGCCAACCCTAAGTCCTGGACTCCCTAAGCGGACGAGGCATTTAACCGTCTCAAAACTGCCTTTTCTTCTGCTCCCATACTCTCCAGACCTGATCCATCTAAACCTTTCTCTCTGGAAGTAGACACCTCCTCGGTGGGAGCCGGAGCTGTTCTCCTACAAAAAAACTCTTCTGGACATAACGTTACTTGTGGTTTCTTTTCTAGGACCTTCTCTCCGGCGGAGAAAAATTACTCCATTGGCGATCGAGAACTTCTGGCCATAAAACTAGCCCTCGAGGAATGGAGGCACCTGCTGGTGGGCTCCAAATACCCAATTATCATATACACAGATCATAAGAATCTCTCTTATCTTCAGTCTGCCCAACGGCTGAACCCCCGCCAGGCTAGGTGGTCGTTGTTTTTTGCCCGTTTTAACTTTGAAATTCATTTTCGCCCTGCTGACAAGAACATCAGGGCTGATGCCCTCTCTCGTTCCTCTGATGCCTCTGAAATGGAAGCCCCCCAGCAACACATTGTTCCTCCTGACTGTCTGATCTCCTCTTCCCCAGCTTCCATCAGACAAACACCTCCTGGAAAGACTTTCGTCCCTCCACGCCAGCGCCTCAAGATTCTCAGGTGGGGACACTCCTCACACCTCGCCGGCCATGCTGGTGTCAAAAAGTCCATCCAACTCATCTCTCGATTTTATTGGTGGCCTACCCTGGAAGCAGATGTTGCTGATTTTGTTCGGGCTTGTACAGTCTGTGCCCGGGACAAGACTCCTCGCCAGAAGCCTGCCGGTCTCCTTCATCCTTTGCCTGTTCCTGAGCTACCATGGTCTCAGATTGCCATGGACTTTATAACGGACCTGCCTTTATCCTATGGCAACACAGTCATTTGGGTGGTCGTTGATCGTTTCTCCAAGATGGCACATTTTATTCCACTTCCAAGTCTTCCTTCTGTGCCACAGTTGGTGAAACAATTTTTTGTGCACATTTTTCGCCTTCACGGGCTTCCCACGCATATCGTCTCGGATAGAGGCATTCAATTTGTGTTGAAATTCTGGAGGGCTCTCTGTAATCAGCTCAAAATCAAATTCAATTTCTTGTCTTCCTATCATCCCCAATCCAATGGGCAAGTAGAGAGAGTTAACCAGGTTCTTGGTGATTATTTGCGACATTTTGTTTCCTCCCGCCAGGATGATTGGGCCGATCTTCTACCCTGGGCTGAATTCTCCTACAATTTCAAAATCTCTGAATCCTCTGCTAAATCCCCGTTCTTCGTGGTGTACGGCCGTCACCCTCTTCCCCCCCCCCTCCCCACTCCCATGCCATCTGGTTTGCCCGCTGTTGATGAGGTTACCCCGGACTTCTCCACCATCTGGAAAGAGACTCAAAAATCCCTCTTACAGGCCTCATCCCGGATGAAGAAACATGCCGACAAAAAGAGAAGAACTCCTCCTGTCTTTGCTCCTGGAGACAAAGTATGGCTCTCCGCCAAGTATGTCCGCTTCCGTGTCCCCAGTTATAAACTGGGACCACGTTATCTTGGACCCTTTAAAGTCAAGTGCCAAATCAATCCTGTCTCCTATAAACTCCTTCTTCCCCCTTCTCTCCGTATCCCTAACGCTTTTCATGTTTCTCTCCTTAAACCGCTTATCCTTAACCGCTTCTCTCCCAAGGTTGTCGCTCCTACTCCTGTCTCCGGGTCCTCAGATGTCTTCTCGGTTAAAGAAATTCTCGCATCTAAGACGGTCAGAGGTAAAAAAAAAAAAATTCTTGTAGATTGGGAGAATTGCGGTCCTGAGGAGAGGTCATGGGAACCCGAGGATAACATTCTCGACAAAGACCTCATTCACAAATTTTCAGGTTCCAAAAGGAGGGAGAGACCCAAGGGGGGGGGGGGGGTACTGTTACGCCGAGCGCTCCGGGTCCCCGCTCCTCCCAGGAGCGCTCGCAGCGTTTTCCTGTTCGCAGCGCCCCGGTCAGACCCGCTGACCGGGAGCGCTGCACTGACACTACCGGCGGGGATGCGATTTGCATAGCGGGACGCGCCCGCTCGCGAATCGCATCCCAAGCTACTCACCTGTCCCGGTCCCCGGCTGTCACTTCCTGGCGCACGCGGCTCCGCTCCTTAGGGGGCGCGCGCGCCAGCTCTCTAAAATTTAAAGGGCCAGTGCACCAATGATTGGTGCCTGGCCCAATCAGGCTAATTAGCTTCCACCTGCTCCACGTCCATATAACCTCACTTCCCCTTCCCTTCCTTGCCGGATCTTGTTGCCCTTGTGCCTAGAGAAAGCGTTTTCTGTGTTTGCCTTACCAGTGTTCCTGACCTCTTGCTATCTCCATTGACTACAAACCTTGCCGCCTGCCCTGACCTTCTGCTACGTCTGACCTCGCCTCTGTCTAGTCCTTCTGTCCTACGCCTTCTCAGCAGTCAGCGAGGTTGAGCCGTTGCCGGTGGATACGACCTGGTTGCTACCGCTGCAGCAAGTCCATCCCGCTTTGTGGCGGGCTCTGGTGAATACCAGTAGCAACCTAGAACCGTTCCACCGGTACGGTCCACGCCAATCCCTCGCTGACACAGAGGATCCACATCCAGCCTGCCGAATCGTAACAGTAGATCCGGCCATGAATCCCGCTGAGGTCCCGCTGCCAGTTGTCGCTGACCTTACCACAGTGGTCGCCCAGAAGTCTCATCAGATAGAGCAACTAGGACAACAGTTTGCCCAACAAGGACAGCAGCTGTCGCAGTTGACCGCCATGCTACAGCAACTTCTGCCACAGCTACAGCAGCAACCATCTCCTCCACCAGCTCCTGCACCTCCTCTGCAGCGAGTGCCCGCTCCTGGCCTCCGCTTGTCCCTGCCGGACAAATTTGATGGGGACTCTAGACTCTGCCGTGGTTTCCTGTCTCAATGTTCCCTACATTTGACCGGGAGCACTGCGATAATGTCTCTAGCCGGGATGCGATCCGCGATGCGGGACGCGCCCACTCGCGATTCGCATCCCGGCCCGCTTACCAGACTCGTTCCCAGTCTGTTCTGTCCCGGCGCGCGCGGCCCCGCTCCCTAGGGCACGCACGTGCCGGCTCTTTGCAATTTAAAGGGCCGGTACGCCACTGATTGGCGCCTGGTTCTAATTAGTGTGTTCACCTGTGCACTTCCCTATATAACCTCACTTCCCCTTCCCTTCCTTGCCGAATCTTGTTGCCATTGTGCTAGTGAAAGCATTCTTTGTATGTCCCAAGCCAGTGTTCCAGACCTCTTGCCGTTGCCCCTGACTACGATCCTTGCTGCCTGCCCTGACCTTCTGCTACGTCCGACCTTGCTCTTGCCTAATCCCTTGCACCGCGCCTATCTCAGCAGTCAGAGAGGTTGAGCCGTTGCCGGTGGATACGACATGGTTGCTACCGCCGCTCCAAGACCATCCTGCTTTGCAGCGGGCTCTGGTGAATACCAGTAGCAACTTAGAACCGGTCCGCCGGCACGGTTCACGCCAATCCCTCTCTGACACAGAGGATCCACCTCCAGCTTGCCGAATCCTGACAACAGTTCAGTAAGCATGGCAGGATCTGGTGTCTTGGATGTTCCAGATCCAGCCATGCTTACTGAACTGTTCACACAGAGGCATATTCACAGTGTATGGTCCGTCCCAATGAGGCCACCTTATCGCGGTGGGACGGTCAAAGCTATCTCATATCTATCTATCTCATATCTATCTATTATCTATCTATCTCTCTATCTCATATCCATCTATCTCATACTGTATCTATCTATCTATTTATCTATCTATCTCATATCTATCTATCTATCTATCTATCTATCTATCTACCTATCATTTCAAAAGGGGGGGGGGGGGCAGGCTTTGAGCCGTGTAAGGGGCCCCATAAATTCTGATGACAGCCCCGGTTGTGCCATAACCGTGTGTACCCACCATCCCCCGAGGAGACCCTTCCCAGTAACAACATACTCACAGCCTTATAAGGGCAATGGGATGTGTAATGTCATGTGACCTGTCTTGATGGAGGGGGGGGGGATTTAAAACAGTTGATTACCTCATGTCACGGTGAGGGGGATATGATAACTGTTGTTTTACCTCAGTAAATCAGTTTATGTTCTGATGTCACATTACCAGAGGTGAGTGGCGTCTTCTCTGAGGACATAATGATCACAGGGTTCTGGTGTCTTCTCTGAGGGGACATAATGATCACATGGTTCTGGTGTCTTATATGAGGGGACATAATGATCACAGGGTTCTGGTGTCTTCGCTGAGAGGACATAAGGATCACATGGTTCTGGTGTCTTCTCTGAGGACATAATGATCACATGATTCTGTTGTCTTCTCTGAGGGGACATAATGATCACATGGTTCTGGTGTCTTCTCTGAGGAGAAATAAGGATCACATGGTTCTGGGGTCTTCTCTGAGAGGACATAAGGATCACATGGTTCTGGGGTCTTCTCTGGGGGGACATAAAGATCACATGGTTCTGGGGTCTTCTCTGAGGGGACATTAGGATCACATGGTTCTGGGGTCTTCTCGGAGGAGACATAATGATCACATGGTTCTGGTGTCTTCTCTGAGGGGACATAATGATCACATGGTTCTGGTGTCTTCTCTGAGAGGACATAATGATCACATGGTTCTGGTGTCTTCTCTGAGGAGAAATAAATATCACATGGTTCTGGTGTCTTCTCTGAGAAGACATTATGATCACATGGTTCTGGGGTCTTCTCTGGGGGGACATAATGATCACATGGTTCTGGTGTCTTCTCTGAGAGGACATAATGATCACATGGTTCTGATGTCTTCTCTGAGGGGACATAGTGATCACATGGTTCTGGTGTCTTCTCTGAGAGGACATAAGGATCACATGGTTCTGGTGTCTTCTCTGAGAGGACATAATGATCACATGGTTCTGGTGTCTTCTCTGAGGAGACATAAGGATCACATGGTTCTGGTGTCTTCTCTGAGGGGACATAAGGATCACATGGTTCTGGTGTCTTCTCTGAGGGGACATAGTGATCACATGGTTCTGGTGTCTTCTCTGAGAGGACATAATGATCACATGGTTCTGGTGTCTTCTCTGAGGGGACATAATGATCACATGGTTCTGGTGTCTTCTCTTAGGGGACATAATGATCACATGGTTCTGGTGTCTTCTCTGAGAGGACATAATGATCACATGGTTCTGGGGTCTTCTCTGAGGGGACATAATGATCACATGGTTCTGGTGTCTTCTCTGAGGGGACATAATGATCACATGGTTCTGGTGTCTTCTCTGAGGGGACATAATGATCACATGGTTCTGGTGTCTTCTCTGAGGAGATATAGTGATCACATGGTTCTGGGGTCTTCTCTGAGAGAACATAATGATCACATGATTCTGGTGTCTTCTCTGATGGGACATAATGATCACATGGTTCTGGCGTCTTCTCTCAGGTGACATAATGATCACATGGTTCTGGTGTCTTCTCTGAGGGGACATAATGATCACATGGTTCTGGTGTCTTCTCTGAGGGGACATAATGATCACATGGTTCTGGTGTCTTCTCTGAGGGGACATAATGATCACATGGTTCTGGGGTCTTCTCTGAGGGGACATAATGATCACATGGTTCTGATGTCTTCTCTGAGGGGACATAATGATCACATGGTTCTGGTGTCTTCTCTGAGGGGACATAATGATCACATGGTTCTGGTGTCTTCTCTGAGGGGACATAACGATCACATGGTTCTGGTGTCTTCTCTGAGGGGACATAATGATCACATGGTTCTGGGGTCTTCTCTAAGTTGACATAATGATCACATGGTTCTGGTGTCTTCTCTGAGGGGACATAATGATCACATGGTTCTGGTGTCTCCTCTCAGGTGACATAAGGATCACATGGTTCTTGATTTACGGATCGCATGATCTCAGGACAACTCGGAGCTACCCAGTTGGGATATAAGGACTCCGGGTCTGTATAAATTTGTGAAATCTTAAATAGCTGTTTTGGGTTGGTTGTTGCTGGTCCGGGCAATTCTGTGCTTTCCTGAGGCTGCCGGGGCAGGACAGTCAGACACGAACATCCCGTGGATAGGCTCTAGGTTGTACGGTACGTTTGCTCATCTGTGTTGTAATGTTATTTGTTTCTTTCCTTTCTTTGTTATCTTCCAGGCGGAGCAGAGGTTGGAGATTTGGCTTTTAAGGCGTCAATGTTTTCTGGAGGGGTATCCGATTCTTATAGTGGTCTAAGGTCCTCCTTGAGGGCCTGGTCATCCACACTGGGGGACCAATTGGTAAATCCTAGCGACATGTCAAAAGGTTTGATCGGCCTGGAGCAACCACAGCAGCTCTGGACCTCCCTGCACCCCTGTCAATCAATCATGGTGTCCATGACATGTCAATGACCACTGGACACTGCCGGACTGGTATGTGTTCCAGGAGGCAGGGGGACCCCTAGTGGCCACCTTTTTGAGTATGAAATACTGAAAGTTTTCTGATAAAAGCAATTGCAAAACATATTAAAGGAGATTTTTCATTCTTTTCAAACGTTTGGCTTTTATATGACAATTTTTTTTTACTTACTTTTGCTTTCATGTGACCTATTTATGAAATAGTTGAACGACCTTGATAGATAAATGGCACATAAACAAAACCCGGGAAACCCGCTTATAAAAGCATTTTTTAAAGCAGAAATTTTTCCCTTATGTTAATAGCCAAAGTTCTTTATCTACCCTTTATTACCAGTAGCGTTGCTAAAGAGTGACGGGGAGGGGGGGGGGGGGCGGGGGCATACCGCATCGGGTGATGGGGAGGGGGGCGTACCGCATCGGGTGATGGGGAGGGGAGTGTACCGCATCAGGTGACGGGGAGGGGGGCATACCGCATTGGGTGACGGGGAGGGGGGGGCGTACTGCATCGGGTGACGGGGAGGGGCGTACTACATCGGGTGACGGGGAGGGGAGTGTACCGCATCGGGTGACGAGGAGGGGGGCGTACCGCATCGGGTGACGGGGAGGGGGGGCGTACCGCATCGGATGACACCCTCACTGGCACTAAATAGCTGCAACTATCCCGCAACAACCCATCCACCCTCCTCAGAAATTAAAACATATTAAAAACATACAATGCCGCACCATGAGTATCCGGACTCTGGAGTTTTTTTTTTTTGTTTCATTTTGAGCGCGCCTTTTGTGACGTTGGTGGGCGGAGTCTTGCGTTGTTGTTCTGAGGCCAGTGTTTACATCAGGAAGGAAGACAGCGCAGCACCAACAGGCATATAAAAAATAGTGAAGCCACAAAAACAGCTCGGTACGTTACCCACCCCAAAATGTGCATGAAGCTGTATTACTATGGAGGTTTATATTTTTTAAGGAAATATTTTAGTGCCACATACGGGTTATTTACGTAGTCTGTAAAAATTCTTACACAATTATTTTGTGCCTTATTCTATTTTAACACAACATTAAATTTTAAAATGTAGTGTGTACGCCGGCATGTACGTGTCCTAAAATGAACAAGGTGCGCAGTGTGTATTCTCAACCATGAAATTAATAGAGCTATCAGTTATATAATACATGTTTTCTATAATTAACATTAATGTAGTAGCTTTGTTTCATGATGCAGAACAAGAACAGTTGTTACAGTCGGTGTTAATGTCCTTTTCTGTGGACGTTTCTGTAAGCCAGGTTGGACCTGGAATACATATGCAACTATTAAATGGAAATGCAACGTTTTTTCTTCATAAATAGTAGGGATCGGCCGATAATCACAATTTTGGGCATTATCGGTATCGGCAATTTCCTAGCCGATAATGCCCCGCCCACCGCACCGCCCCCACCGCACCGCATACGCCATACCCCCCTCGCCCGACCCGCCGCACCGCGACCGCCCCCCCCCCCGACCCACCGCACCGCGTCGCACCCCCCACCGTAGTGGTGGGCGGCATACCGGTATGAACCGGATACTGTTTTTTTTTCCTCCCACTGTATGGATTTTTGCCCATACCGGTCGGGCCCCTCCCCCACCCTCCGAGTCAATAAAAAAAATTAAACTTACCCGTAATGGGGGTGGTCCAGGCCATCCATCCTCCCTTCTTGTAGTGTCCGGCGGCATTCCGGGTGGAGGGTGAACCGGTCCGGGCTGTCCTTCTTCTCCAGGGATCCTCTTCTCCACTCCGGGCAGGCTCCGGCCTAGTACGCTGTATAGACGCCGCTACTCCATGACGTCAGGTGCGTCGCTGCGCAGCGGCATCTATGCAGCGTTACTAGGCCGGAGCCTGCCTGGAGTGGAGAAGAGGAACCCCGGAGAAGCAGGACAGCCCGGACCGGTCCACCCTCCACCCGGAATGCCGCCGGACACTACAGGAAGGATGGATGGCCTGGCCCACCCTCCCCGGACGGTCCCTGCAGCAACTGGGAAGGTGAGTCAGGGTTCTGGGATGGACAGGGGTCTGTATAATATACTATACCTACAGTAGGGAAGGGGGGGGGGGGAGGAGGAGGAGGAGCCACAGTTAGTTAAAAAACGCATGCAAACAGATACATATATCAACAAAAAACAGTTAGCACGACTATGAAGAAAAACGATTAATGCCTAAGAATAGGTGAGAAGAGGTAGTAAAGGGGTACTCCGTTGCTAAGCGTTGTGACTAAACTGTTCCAAACGCTGGAGCCGGTGCTGGGAGCTTGTGACGTAATAGCCCCGCCCCCTCATGACATCACGCCCCGCCCCCTCAATGCATGTCTAAGGGAGGGGGCATGATGGCCGTCATGCCCCTTCCCATAGACTTGCATTGAGGGGGTGGGGCTATGACGTCACGAGCTCCCTGCACCGGCTCCAGCGTTCGGAACAGTTTGTTCCAAACACTGAGCAGCGGAGTACCCCTTTAATGCCTCTTCTCGCCTCTTCTCAGGCATTAATCGTTTTTTCTTCATAGTCGTGCTAACTGTTTTTTGTTGATATATGTATCTGTTTACATGCAGCGTTTTTTTATGTTTGTTTGCATGCGTTTTTTAACAATATCTCTCTGTTTTCTGAGTCATGCTTATGTATTTTAATTTATATTTCCACTGTATTTTATCATTTTTGGAGTATGTGTATTGCTATAGGTTATATGCTATATGCTATATTGCTATATGTTATTGCTATGTGATATATGTTATTGCTATATGTTATATAGGTATATGCTACATTGACTCTTGATCTTGCATAGTGTTATATGTGTTCATTGTTGCATTCTAGCTTAGTTGTCAATTAAGGGGTTAACACCACCAGGTATTTAAACAGGTGCCTGTCACCCATGTGATATGCCTGATGAAATGCGTTGTATGATTGTTACACTAAAGCTACTCCTCTAAAATATTTACGGTTTTATGCATTCTTAATCTGAACAGTGCCGGGTTATCCTGATCGCTTCTGAAGTCTTTTTAGTCTATATACCCCCTACAACCGCTGCTAAGGACACGGCATCTCTTATACCCCTAAGATCAGTTCCTCTATGTACAGTGCCTTGGATAAGTATTCACCCCCCCCCCCCCCCCCCCCCATTGGACATTTGTACATCTTGTCCTGGTATAACCACAGATACAAATTTATCTAATTCAATTTTATGTAATGGACCAACACAGACTGATCCATCAATTGGAAGCAGGGAAAACATTAGTACTGGTAAATAACAATTAAAATTCGGAAAAGTGTTCAGTGCATTCATCCCTCTTTACCGTAAAACCCCTAACAAAGATCTGGTTCCACCAATCACATAATATGTCAATTGGTTCCACCTGTCTGCAATTAAAGGGGTATTCCACTGTTAGACATCTTATCCCCTTTCCAAAGGATAGGGGATAAGATGTCTGATCGCAGGGGGCCCGCCATGGGGACCCCCACAATCCCCCCTGCAGCAGCCTGGTACCTCAGCAGCCCAGAGCTAAGTATTCTCCGAGGCTGATGATCAGCGATGCAGTGGACGGGGCATCATGACACCACGCCCCGCCCTTTGTGATGTCATGCCCTGCTTCCTCAATACAAGTCTATGGGAGGGGGCGTGATGCCCCTTCCATAGACTTACATTGAGGGGGGCGGACATGACGTCACAATACTCCGTTCCCCTGCACCGCCAATCATCAGCCTCGGAGAAAACTTAGCTCCAGGCTGCTAAGGTACCGGGCTGCTGTAGGGGGGGGGGGATCACGGGGGTCCACAGCGACAGGCCCCCCCTTAATCAGACATCTTATCCCATTTTCATTTGGATAGGGGATAATATGTCTAACAGCGGTGTACCCCTTTAATCTCAGTACAAATTCACCTGTTCTAAGAGGGTCTCAGAGTTTGTTAGAGAGCATTGCTGAACAAACAGCAACATGAAGACCAAGGAGCTGACCAAACAGGTCAGGGATGAAGACCAAGGAGCTGACCAAACAGGTCAGGAATAAAGACCAAGGAGCTGAACAAACAGGTCAGGGATAAAGATCAAGAAGCTGACCAAACAGGTCAGGAATAAAGACCAAGGAGCTGACCAAACAGGTCAGGGATAAAGACCAAGGAGCTGACCAAACAGGTCAGGGATAAAGACAAAGGAGCTGACCAAACAGGTCAGGGATAAAGACCAAGGAGCTGACCAAACAGGTCAGGGATAAAGACCAAGGAGCTGACCAAACAGGTCAGGGATAAAGACAAAGGAGCTGACCAAACAGGTCAGGGATAAAGACCAAGGAGCTGACCAAACAGGTCAGGGATAAAGACAAAGGAGCTGACAAAACAGGTCAGGGATAAAGACCAAGGAGCTGACCAAACAGGTCAGGGATAAAGACCAAGGAGCTGACCAAACAGGTCAGGGATAAAGACCAAGGAGCTGACCAAAAAGGTCAGGGATAAAGACCAAGGAGCTCACCAAACAGGTCAGGGATAAAGACCAAGGAGCTCACCAAACAGGTCAGGGATAAAGACCAAGGAGCTCACCAAACAGGTCAGGGATAAAGACCAAGGAGCTCACCAAACAGGTCAGGGATAAAGACCAAGGAGCTGATCAAACAGGTCAGGGATAAAGACCAAGGAGCTGACCAAACAGGTCAGGGATAAAGACCAAGGAGCTGACCAAACAGGTATGGGATAAAGACCAAGGAGCTGACCAAACAGGTATGGGATAAAGACCAAGGAGCTGACCAAACAGGTCAGGGATAAAGACCAAGGAGCTGACCAAACAGGTCAGGGATAAAGACCAAGGAGCTGACCAAACAGGTCAGGGATAAAGACCAAGGAGCTCACCAAACAGGTCAGGGATAAAGACCAAGGAGCTCACCAAACAGGTCAGGGATAAAGACCAAGGAGCTCACCAAACAGTTCAGGGATAAAGAACAAGGAGCTGACCAAACAGGTCAGGGATAAAGACCAAGGAGCTCACCAAACAGGTCAGGGATAAAGACCAAGGAGCTGATCAAACAGGTCAGGGATAAAGACCAAGGAGCTGACCAAACAGGTCAGGGATAAAGACCAAGGAGCTGACCAAACAGGTATGGGATAAAGACCAAGGAGCTCACCAAACAGGTCAGGGATAAAGACCAAGGAGCTGACCAAACAGGTCAGGGATAAAGACAAAGGAGCTGACCAAACAGGGCAGGGATAAAGACCAAGGAGCTGACCAAACAGGTCAGGGATAAAGACCAAGGAGCTGACCAAACAGGTCAGGGATAAAGACCAAGGAGCTGACCAAACAGGTCAGGGATAAAGACCAAGGAGCTGACCAAACAGGTATGGGATAAAGACCAAGGAGCTCACCAAACAGGTCAGGGATAAAGACCAAGTCGCTCACCAAACAGGTCAGGGATAAAGACCAAGGAGCTGACCAAACAGGTCAGGGATAAAGACCAAGGAGCTGACCAAACAGGTCAGGGATAAAGACCAAGGAGCTTACCAAACAGGTATGGGATAAAGACCAAGGAACTCACCAAACAGGTCAGGGATAAAGAGCAAGGAGCTCACCAAACAGGTCAGGGATAAAGACAAAGGAGCTGACCAAACAGGGCAGGGATAAAGACCAAGGAGCTGACCAAACAGGTCAGGGATAAAGACCAAGGAGCTGACCAAACAGGTCAGGGATAAAGACCAAGGAGCTGACCAAACAGGTCAGGGATAAAGACCAAGGAGTTCACCAAACAGGTCAGGGATAAAGACCAAGGAGCTGACCAAACAGGTCAGGGATAAAGACCAAGGAGCTGACCAAACAGGTATGGGATAAAGACCAAGGAGCTCACCAAAAAAGGTCAGGGATAAAGACCAAGTCGCTCACCAAACAGGTCAGGGATAAAGACCAAGGAGCTCACCAAACAGGTCAGGGATAAAGACCAAGGAGCTTACCAAACAGATATGAGATAAAGACCAAGGAACTCACCAAACAGGTCAGGGATAAAGACCAAGGAGCTCACCAAACAGGTCAGGGATAAAGACAAAGGAGCTGACCAAACAGGGCAGGGAAAAAGACCAAGGAGCTGACCAAACAGGTCAGGGATAAAGACCAAGGAGCTGACCAAACAGGTCAGGGATAAAGACCAAGGAGCTGACCAAACAGGTCAGGGATAAAGACCAAGGAGTTCACCAAACAGGTCAGGGATAAAGCCCAAGGAGCTGACCAAACAGGTATGGGATAAAGACCAAGGAGCTCACCAAAAAAGGTCAGGGATAAAAACCAAGTCGCTCACCAAACAGGTCAGGGATAAAGACCAAGGAGCTCAACAAACAGGTCAGGGATAAAGACCAAGGAGCTGACCAAACAGGTCAGGGATAAAGACCAAGGAGCTTACCAAACAGGTATGGGATAAAGACCAAGGAACTCACCAAACAGGTCAGGGATAAAGACCAAGGAGCTCACCAAACAGGTCAGGGATAAAGACCAAGGAGCTCACCAAACAGGTCAGGGATAAAGACCAAGGAGCTCACCAAACAGGTCAGGGATAAAGACCAAGGAGCTCACCAAACAGGTCAGGGATAAAGTTTTGTAGATTATAAAATAATATCCCGAGCTCTGAACATCTCATGGAGCACCATAAAATTCATCACCAGAAAATGGAAAGACTATTTCACAACCCCAAACCAACCAAGACAAGGCCGTCCACCCAAACTGACAAGACTAGCAAGGAGAAGATCAGAGAAGCCACCAATAGGCTCATGTTAAGATTGCAATGACCCTAAATAGAAGTCTAGAGCTACAATAGATGAAGCATCTTGTCCTAAAATGTCACAGCCCAGAACTGAATCCAACGGAGAATCTATGGACGACCTGGATATTTCTGATCACAGACGTCTCCATCCAATCTGACTGAGCTTCCGCTTGTATAGCTGGTGGAGACCCCCCATAGGTCTGGCATATAATTGATAATAGGGAACAATAGTTTGTATTGCAGTGAAGATCAGATCTGATAACAGAGAACAGTAGCGGACGGTGCAGGTTTATGATCCTCATTCCTCTGAAGTGACGGTAAATGTTTGAGATGAACTTTGGCCAACACAGGAATAAAGAACAAATAACTTTCACCTGGATCCAGTAAAGTGACATCTGTGTATAAAGAGAAGGACGCGGCTTCATCTGTATATAAAGAGAAGAGCGAGGAGTCATCTGTATATAAAGAGAAGAGCGAGGAGTCATCTGTATATAAAGAGAAGAGCGAGGAGTCATCTGTATATAAAGAGAAGAGCGAGGAGTCATCTGTGTATAAAGAGAAGGAGGCGGCGTCATCTGTGTATAAAGAGAAGAGCGAAGAGTCATCTGTATATAAAGAGAAGAGCGAGGAGTCATCTGTATATAAAGAGAAGAGCGAGGAGTGAGGAGTCATCTGTATATAAAGAGAAGAGCGAGGAGTGAGGAGTCATCTGTATATAAAGAGAAGAGCGAAGAGTCATCTGTGTATAAAGAGAAGAGTGAGGAGTCATCTGTGTATAAAGAGAAGAGCGAGGAGTCATCTGTGTATAAAGAGAAGAGCGAGGAGTCATCTGTGTATAAAGAGAAGAGCGAGGAGTCATCTGTGTATAAAGAGAAGAGCAAAGAGTCATCTTTATATAAAGAGAAGAGTGAAGAGTCATCTGTATATAAAGAGACGAGCAAAGAGTCATCTGTATATAAAGAGAAGAGCGAAAACTCATCTGTATATAAAGAGAAGAGCGAGGAGTCATCTGTGTATAAAGAGAAGAGCGAGGAGTCAACTGTGTATAAAGAGAAGAGCGAGGAGTCATCTGTGTATAAAGAGAAGAGTGAAGAGTCATCTGTGTATAAAGAGAAGAGCGAGGAGTCATCTGTGTATAAAGAGAAGAGCGAGGAGTCATCTGTGTATAAAGAGAAGAGCGAGGAGTCATCTGTATATAAAGAGAAGAGCGAGGAGTCATCTGTGTATAAAGAGAAGAGCGAGGAGTCATCTGTGTATAAAGAGAGGAGCGAGGAGTCATCTGTGTATAAAGAGAAGAGCGAGGAGTCATCTGTGTATAAAGAGAAGAGCGAGGAGTCATCTGTGTATAAAGAGAAGAGCGAGGAGTCATCTGTGTATAAAGAGAAGAGCGAGGAGTCATCTGTGTATAAAGAGAAGAGCGAGGAGTCATCTGTGTATAAAGAGAAGAGCGAGGAGTCATCTGTGTATAAAGAGAAGAGCGAGGACACGTGTGGGGAGGAGACCTGGAATTAGCAGGTACAGTGACAGGGGTAGGCTGTAGCGTGGAGCTTAAATGGTTAAGTGCAGGTCAGTAAAGGGGAAAGAGGCGGAGTAAGGGGAGGAGTAACAGGGGGTCTATGGGTAGGGGTTAAGGGGGGGGGGGGCAGACAGCCCGCCAAGAAGATAGAAGTTGCCCACCCGGGCTGGGGGTGGTGCCCAGCTTGGTGGAGATGTTCCTTGCGGACATGGGGCCCAGGGAGGGTGTTCGGGTCTCCGATAGTGGGTAGGAAGTTGGAGTTGGGTTTTCTAGACCAGAGAGACTAGACTATCGCCCTAGTCATGACCTGTATGCACACTCACCACACACCGCCATGACCTGTATGCACACTCACCACACACCACCATGACCTGTATGCACACTCACCACACACCGCCATGACCTGTATGCACACTCACCACACACCGCCATGACCTGTATGCACACTTACCACACACCGCCATGACCTGTATGCACACTCACCACACACCGACATGACCTGTATGCACACTCACCACACACCGCCATGACCTGTATGCACACTCACCACACACCGCCATGACCTGTATGCGTTTCACCAAATGGTTCTGTTAAACTTTCCATAAATTGGAGGAAGGATGAATGGGCAAATTTACTGAATCAGGCTGGGTTCACACTACGTTTTGTCCCATACGGGAGCGCATACGGCAGGAGGGAGCTAAAACCTCGCGCTCCCGTATGTGACCGTATGCGCTCCCGTATGTCATTCATTTCAATGAGCCGACCGGAGTGAAACGTTCGGTCCGGTCGGCTCATTTTTGCGCCGTATGCGCTTTTACAACCGGACCTAAAACTGTGGTCAACCACGGTTTTAGGTCCGGTTGTAAAAGCGCATACGGCGCAAAAATGAGCCGACCGAACGTTTCACTCCGGTCAGCTCATTGAAATGAATGACATACGGGAGCGCATACGGTCACATACGGGAGCGCGAGGTTTTAGCTCCCTCCTGCCGTATGCGCTCCCGTATGGGACAAAACGTAGTGTGAACCCAGCCTCATTGTGGCAAAAATCTGCTGCCATCTACCAGGATGATGAAAATGAAGGGAGGGCGGACATTTCAGGGGGACAATGATCCCAAACACTCAGGAAACTATCAAATGGTTACACAGAAAGAAAAAAGAAAACAGAACAGCCGATCACATGACTTATATCCCTTGAGAATATATGGACAGAAGTGAAGATCATGATCTATAGAAGAGGCCCGCAGAACCTTCAGGATGTGAACATCATGGATTGTATGTGTATAGATTGTATATATGTATGTATGGATTGTATATATGTATGTATGGATTGTATGTATGTACAGATTGTATAAATGTATGTATAGAGTGTATATATGTATGTATGGATTGTATAAATGTATGTACAGATTGTATATATGTATGTATGGCTTGTATAAATGTATGTACGGATTGTATGTATGTACAGATTGTATATATGTATGGATTGTATATATATGTATGTATGGATTGTATGTATGTACAGATTGTATATATGTATAGATTGTATATATGTATTGATTGTATATATGTATGTATGGATTGTATGTATGTACAGATTGTATATATGTATGGATTGTGTATATATATATATGTATGGATTGTATGTATGTATGGCTTGTATATATGTATGAATGGATTGTATATATGTATAGATTATATGTATGTATAGATTGTATAAATGTATAGATTGTATATATGTATGGATTCTATATATGTATAGATTGTATGTATGTATGGATTGTATATATGTATGGATTGTATATATGTATAGATTGTATGTATGTATAGATTGTATATATGTATGGATTGTATATATGTATAGAATGTATGTATGTATGTATGTATGTATAGATTGTATGTATGTATAGATTGTATATATAAATGGATTGTATGTATGTATAGATTGTATGTATGTATAGATTGTATATATGTATAGATTGTATGTATGTATAGATTGTATATATGTATGGATTTTATATATGTATGGATTGTATATATGTATGTCCCCTGGCGTCACGAACTGTAATTCCCCCAGTTGTACACCACATGTAGAGAGGTCATACAGTGGGAATCAAAAGTTTGTGCACCCCAGGTAACAATTTGTATTAATGTGCATAAAGAAGCCGAGGAAAGATGGAAAAATCTCCAAAAGGCATCAAATTACAGATTAGACATTCTTATAATATGTCACCAAAAGTTACATTTTATTTCCATCATTTACACTTTCAAAATAACAGAAAACAAAAAGAAATGGCGTCTGCAAAAGTTTGTGCCCCCTGCAGAGTTAATATCTTGTACTGCCCCCTTTGGCAAGTATCACAGCTTGTAAACACTTTTTGTAGCCAGCCAAGAGTCTTTCAGTTCTTGTTTGAGGTATCTTTGCCCATTCTTCCTTACAAAAGTCTTCCAGTTCTTTAAGAATTCTGGGCTGTCTGTCACGCACTGCTCTTTTAAGGACTATCCATAGATTTTCAATTATGTTGAGGTCAGGAGATTGTGAAGGCCATGGCAAAACCTTCAGTTTACACCTCTTGATGTAATCCCCCGTGGATTTCGAGGTGTGTTTAGGATCATTATCCATTTGTAGAAGCCATCCTCTCTTTAACTTCAGCTTTTTCACAGATGGCATCAAGTTAGTATCCAAAATTTGCTGAAATTTTATTGAATCCATTTTTCCTTCTACTCGTGAGATATTCCCTGTGCCACTGGTTGCAATACGACCCCAAAGCATGATTGATCCACCCCCATGCTTAACAGTTGGACAGAGGTTCTTTTCATTAAATTCTGTTCCCCTTCTTCTCCAAACGTACCTTTGCTCATTCTGGCCAAAAAGTTCAATTTTAACCTCATCGGTCCACAGAACTTGCTTCCAAAATGCATCAGGCTTGTCTATATGTTCATTTGCAAAGTTCAAACGCTGATTTTTGTGGTGAGGACGTAGAAGAGGTTTTCTTCTGATGACTCTTCCATGAAGACCATATTTGTACAAGCATCTCTTTATAGTGGAATAGTGTACCACAACTCCAGTGTCTGCCAGATCTTTCTGGAGGGATTGTGCAGTCAAACGTGGGTTTTGAATTGTTTTTCTCACAATCCTGCGAGCTGTCATGTTTGATATTTTTCTTGGTCTTCCAGATCTTGCATTAACTTCCACTGTTCCTGATGACTGCTATTTCTTAATTACATTCCGAACAGAGGATATTGACATCAGAAAACGTTTTGCTATCTTCTTATAGCCTTCTCCAGCTTTGTGAGCGTCAACTATTTTCAGTTTCAGATTTCTAGACAACTGCTTAGAAGAACCCATGGTGCTGATTGTTGGGGCAAGGTCAGATGAGTCTGGGCATTTAACACCTTTGAAATTGACATCACCTGGTCTTCCCAGATGATGATTGAGAACAATCCATGACACTGGCAGGTCTCAGCTTTGTAAAGGGGGCAGTGCATGCTATAAATTCTGCAGGGGGCCCAAATTTTTGCAGACGCCATTTTTTTGGTTTCGGTTATTTTGAAAGTGTAAATGATGGAAATAAAATGTAACTTTTGGTGACATATTATAAGAATGTCTAATCTGTAATTTGATGCCTTTTGGAGATTTTTCCATCTTTCCTTGGCTTCTTTATGCACATTAATACAGATTTTTACCTGGGGTGCCCAAACTTTTGATCCCCACTGTAGGTGTAATAATCTGCAGAATACTTACAGATGATTCTCCTCTCCCCCAGGATAATGAGCGTCCTCCCGATCCTTTCTCTGGTCGTCTCCTTCCTCCTCACCCTCCTCTTCCTTCTTTCTTTTTGGAGAAAACAGAAAAGATATAAGTTCTTACCCCCGGGACCAGCTCCGCTGCCTCTTCTGGGAACTCCTAAATATATTGGGGACCGCGCTGCCTGTAAATACTTCCCAGAGGTAGGTGACATTGCAGGAATTCATATTGTTAGTTACTGTAAAGTATTTGCCCCCCCCCCCCCTTAGAGCTTCTTAAATGTTTTCCAATCGGTCCTCTCCAGCAAACAAATACTGCTCTGCAGCGCCAAATACCGATGTACAGGGACTATATTACTCCCAGCAGTGCACAATATATCTGTCTAGCAGTGCAAATGAAACACCACAGTGCAATAAAAAATGCCGCACTAGCAATGCTAAACAATTACTACAGTACTGCACAAAATACTGCTCCACCAATGTTCATCCAATACCAGATTACAGCATGAAATACCTCTCCACCGGCACTAAACCAAAGTGCCGCACTGTATACCTCTCCACCAGCACTAAGCCAATACCAAAGTGCAGCACTGTATACCTCTCCACCAGCACTAAACCAAAGTGCAGCACTGTATACCTCTCCACCAGCACTAAACCAAAGTGCAGCACTGTATACCTCTCCACCAGCACTAAACCAAAGTGCAGCACTGTATACCTCTCCACCAGCACTAAACCAAAGTGCAGCACTGTATACCTCTCCACCAGCACTAAGCCAATACCAATGTGCTGCACTGTATACCTCTCCACCAGCACTAAACCAATACCAAAGTGCAGCACTGTATACCTCTCCACCAGCACTAAACCAAAGTGCAGCACTGTATACCTCTCCACCAGCACTAAACCAAAGTGCAGCACTGTATACCTCTCCACCAGCACTAAACCAAAGTGCAGCACTGTATACCTCTCCACCAGCACTAAGCCAATACCAATGTGCTGCACTGTATACCTCTCCACCAGCACTAAACCAATACCAAAGTGCAGCACTGTATACCTCTCCACCAGCACTAAACCAAAGTGCAGCACTGTATACCTCTCCACCAGCACTAAACCAAAGTGCAGCACTGTATACCTCTCCACCAGCACTAAGCCAATACCAAAGTGCAACACTGTATACCTCTCCACCAGCACTAAACCAAAGTGCAGCACTGTATACCTCTCCACCAGCACTAAACCAAAGTGCAGCACTGTATACCTTTCCACCAGCACTAAGCCAATACCAAAGTGCAGCACTGTATACCTCTCCACCAGCACTAAGCCAATACCAAAGTGCAGCACTGCATACCTCTCCACCAGCACTAAACCAAAGTGCAGCACTGTATACCTCTCCACCAGCACTAAACCAAAGTGCAGCACTGTATACCTCTCCACCAGCACTAAACCAAAGGGCAGCACTGTATACCTCTCCACTAGCACTAAACCAAAGTGCAGCACTGTATACCTCTCCACCAGCACTAAGCCAATACCAAAGTGCAGCACTGTATACCTCTCCACCAGCACTAAACCAATACCAAAGTGCAGCACTGCATACCTCTCCACCAGCACTAAACCAATACCAAAGTGCAGCACTGTATACCACTCCACCAGGGTTGAACCAATACCAGATTACAGCATGAAATACCTCTCCACCAGCACTAAACCAATACCAAAGTGCAGCACTGTATACCACTCCAACAGCACTAAGCCAATACCAAAGGGCAGCACTGTATACCTCTCCACCAGCACTAAGCCAATACCAAAGTGCAGCACTGTATACCTCTCCACCAGCACTAAACCAATACCAAAGTGCAGCACTGTATACCTCTCCACCAGCACTAAGCCAATACCAAAGTGCAGCACTGTATACCTCTCCACCAGCACTAAGCCAATACCAAAGTGCAGCACTGTATACCTCTCCACCAGCACTAAACCAATACCAAAGTGCAGCACTGTATACCTCTCCACCAGCACTAAGCCAATACCAAAGTGCAGCACTGTATACCTCTCCACCAGCACTAAGCCAATACCAAAGTGCAGCACTGTATACCTCTCCACTAGTGTTGAGCGGCATAGGCCATATTCGAATTCGCGAATATTCGCGAATATATGGAAAAATATTCGTCATATATTCGCGAATATTCGCATATTCGTAATATCCCCGTTTTATTTTCGCATATGCGAATATTCGCACAATCGAAAATTAGCATAAGGGTAAATTCGCATATGTGAAAAATTAGCATATGCAAATTTTTGCATATGCGAAAATTCGCGCCCCAGTCTCACACAGTAGTATTAGAGCCTTCTTTACACCACATAAGCTGGAAGCAGAGAGGGATGATCACTGTGATGTGTACTGTGAAAACAAAAACAAAAAACGAATATTCGTAATTACGAATATATAGTGCTATATTCGCGAATATTCACGAATTCGCGAATATGCGATATTCGCGAATAAAATTCGCATTGCGAATATTCGTGAGCAACACTACTCTCCACCAGCACTAAACCAAAGTGCAGCACTGTATACCTCTCCACCAGCACTAAACCAAAGTGCAGCACTGTATACCTCTCCACCAGCACTAAACCAAAGTGCAGCACTGTATACCTCTCCACCAGCACTAAACCAAAGTGCAGCACTGGATACCTCTCCACCAGCACTAAGCCAATATCAAAGTGCAGCACTGTATACCACTCCACCAGCACTAAACCAATACCAAAGTGCAGCACTGTATACCACTCCACCAGGGTTGAACCAATACCAGATTACAGCATGAAATACCTCTCCACCAGCACTAAACCAATACTACAGTACAGCACTCCGCAGTGTTAAGTGTATACCACAGTGCAGCACTAGACACCTCTACACCAGAACCAAAGTCCAGGACAAAATACCTCTACAGCTCCACTGAATTTACCATAGTACAACACAGCACAAAATACCTCACCAGCAGTGCTAAACAGGCTTTAAAGTACAGCAAAATATAGTACTTTTCCAACAAAGTTAAATGAATAACTATTCATCATTGCCAAACAAAAACCACAATGCAGCAAAAAATACTTCGGCAGCGTCGCCACTAAAAAACCCAGTGCAGCATTAAATATCTTAGCTAAACAAATATCAGAGTGCAACATGAAATACCTCTCCAGCAGTGCTAAATAAACACCATATTGCAGCACAAAATACCTCCCCTTCAGTTCTAAACAATTACTACAGTACTGCAAACATACCTCTTCAACAGGGCTAAACAAATACTGCAGTGCAGCACAAAATGCACCCGTTCCAAACACTATAGCTAAGCACAAGATACCTCTCCAACAGCTCAACATATCACAATGCAGCAGCACATTTTTTTTACTAGTGTCAAAAAGTCAGTGTAGAACAAAATACTTTTCTAGCAATGTAAAACAGCTCTCAAACATTGCTAAACGAATACAACAGTGCAGCACAAAAATTCCTCCCCAGCAGCTCCAAAGAAATATCATAATGCAGCACTAAATTCTTCTTCAGCAGTGTGAAACAAATACCAAAGTCCACTTCTAAATATCTCTTCAGCTACAAAAAAAACAGTGCAGCACAATATACCTCTGCATCTGCAACAGTGCTAACCAAACACAACAGCGCAGCATAGCATACCTCTCCATCAGTGCTAAACAAATTCCACAGTACTGCACAAAATAAGTTCCCAGCATCGCTAAACACAGGGCAGCATGACTGGTGGTGTTAAGGTTGGCTGACAGTTAGGCCTTTAAATGTGAGTGACTGCCGCTGTATACTGATGAGTGTCGACACAAGAAAAAAACACCAGACAAAATGTTGGTATATATCTCCTTCTCAGCATACTGGCTAAGGAGCTGTCCCAAGGAGTTCTGTTTATTATACGGAAGTACATTGGTTTTTACATTTGACAAAAAGGGAAGGTTAGTTATCACGTCAAAATCATCATGTTATATTTTGATTGGTTATTTGAGCATTGCGTTTGTATATATTAGCATTTTAAGCATTCATTTCTTTCTTAACCATAGGTCACTTATGTTGCCATTTCCCTATTCTACCAGAAAATTCCGGATGTATCCGTCCTTCTGCAGTCTATATTTCTTCAAATATTTTGTCTCTAACGTCCAACTCCTTCTTTATCTTGCGTCTTTTGGCCTCATCCCAAGGTCTTCATCTTAGTTACAAGCAAATAGCAAGCTGATATGTCTCATAAGGAAAATAGTGTTTTTCTGCAGCATATTAGCACATATATCTATTTTTAATATACATATATATATTGATCAGTAATCAAAATCATAAGGGGCATCCTTATCAGTAGCAGCACTCTCCATATGCACATCCCTCCACCACTAGCAGCAGTGCTGTCTCTTACATCCTTTCCCTCAAATACCAGTATTGTCCCCTAACCACCTCTTTTTATGCCAGCTACAGACCCTATTGTCTGACCGGTCTTCTCCTCCATTGCCAGCACAGTTTTACCCACCTATCCTCACTCAAACCACCTCGTCTAACCAGTCAGTGCCATATGGCTTAGCTCTATACAATGTACAAAACAGTCGCTTAAAGGGTACTTTTCATCAAAAAAACTTTTGATACATTATAGATTAATGTATGCAGAATAACTTTCCAATAGCATGTCATTAAAAATATGCTTCTTTCTATTTAATTTTCCACTTTGAAAAAATGACCACTAGGGGTCTCTCTACTAGTCCTCTTTTTATAGATTTCAGACTCATGCTGGAGTCCTAAATCTCAGACTGCAGCCGGGACACAGACAAGCTCAGCACTGCTCCCTGGCAGGGAACAGTGCTGAGCTTGTCTATGTCCTGGCTGCAGTCTAAGATTTAGGACTCCAGCATGAGTCTGAAATCTATCAAAAAGGTCTTGCGGCCAGGACTGGTAGGGAGACCTCTAGTGGTCATTTTTTCAAAGTGGAAAATTAACTAGAAAGAAGCATATTTTTTAATAACATGCTATTGGAAAGTTATTCTGCATACATTAATCTATAATGTATCAAAAGTTTTTTTGATGAAAGGTACCCTTTAAAAAAAAAAATGCTAATGTTAAATATATACCAACTGTATTAACATAAAACTAAACAGCATATGTATAAAAGGTACCGCAACGCAAAAAACGACACCCTGTGCCCAGAAAACACAGTATAGCCTTATATATTATGTATAATAATAATGGACTATACTTACAGATAAATAGTATGTACATTCAATGCCAACATAAGTGTCTTACAGCACTCAAATACCGCCATATAATGCCAATATTATATCGTCATAGGATAGGACCCAGATACCCTGCACCATCCTCTATGGCAGTGGTCTTCAACCTGCGGACCTCCAGATGTTGCAAAACTACAACTCCCAGCATGCCCGGACAGCCAACGGCTGTCCGGGCATGCTGGGAGTTGTAGTTTTGCAACATCTGGAGGTCCGCAGGTTGGAGACCACTGCTCTATGGGATCTGTATGGGATGGACTCTCTGAGCCCTGGAGGTCGATAGGAATATTCGTTCTCCTGTTCTTACTTTCTTACATTTTCCCCTGAAGCTCCGCAGGAAGTACGGTCCGGTGTTTACTGTCTGGAAGTTGACGGACCCGGTTGTCGTCCTCTGCGGCTACGAGGCGGTGAAGGACGCCTTGTTGAATCACGGCGAGGAGTTCAGCGGACGCCCCTTCGCTCCGGTCATTGATGTCTACTCTGAAGGATACAGTAAGGAGACCTGTCCCTTTAAGGATTTAGATCATTAACCTTCCCCTGAGTTCATGCTCCGCCCCTCAGGAGCTGCATTAGGTATCACACAGGGTATAAGCTTTGTCCCGCATGTATCTGTAAATCTTTCATGGTCTCTGACCAACCTGAGGTCAATGATGTCCTCTCCACACGGCAGATGATCAGTGACAGCCGACACAGCATTGTCCTACAGAGAGTAATTCCCCTAACAGCAGGCAGTGGGCAGCAGATTGCAGGGAAGGGAGACACCTAGTGGCCAAGACTTTACAGCAGATTTTCTGGTGCAAGGAGTCATTTTGCTAAAAGCAGCAATTTACAGAAATGTTAGGATTTAAAGGGGTACTCCAACCGAAAACAATTTTTTAAGACCAACTGGTGCCAGAAAGTTTATCAGATTTGTAAATGACTTCTATATAAAAATCTTAATCCTTCCAGTACTTATCAGCTGTTGTATGCTACAGAAGAACAATTTGTAGAAGAATAAATTGGTGCCAGAAAGTTAAACAGATTTGTAAATTACTTCTATATAAAAATCTTAATCCTTCCAGTACTTATCAGCTGCTGTATGCTCCACAGGAAATTGTGTAGTTCTTTCCAGTCTGACCACAGTGCTCTCTGCTGACACCTCTGTCCGTGTCAGGAACTGTTCAGAGCAGGAGAGGTTTTCTATGGGGATTTTCTCCTGCTCTGGACAGTTCCTGACACAGACAGAGGTGGCAGCAGAGAGCACTGTGGTCAGACTGGAAAGAACTACACAACTTCCTGTGGAGCATACAGCAGCTGATAAGTGCTGGAAGGAATCTGTTTAACTTTTTGGCATCAGTTTATTTAAAGGGGTTCTCCGGTCCTAAGACATCTCATCCCCTATCCAAAGGATAGGGGTTAAGATGTCTGACCGCAGGGGTCCCGCCACTGGGTAACCCCTGCAATCTTGCCGTCACGCCCCCTCCCATAGACTTGCATAGCAGGGGCTGGGCGTGATGTCATACGGGGTGGAGTTATGACATCATGATACTCCGGCCCCATGGTCGGCAACCAGCATTTTACATAGAAACATAGAATGTGTCGGCAGATAAGAAGCATTTGGCCCATCTAGTCTGCCCAATAATCTGAATACTATGAATAGTCCCTGGCCCTATCTGATATGAAGGATAGTCTTATCCCTATCTCTATCTTACATGAAGGATAGCCTTATACCTATCCCTATCTTATATGAAGGATAACCTTATACCTATCTCTATCTTATATGAAGGATATCCTTATACCTATCTCTATCTTATATGGAGGATAGCCTTATACCTATCCCTATCTTATATGAAGGATAGCCTTATACCTATCTCTATCTTATATGAAGGATATCCTTATACCTATCTCTATCTTATATGGAGGATAGCCTTATACCTATCCCTATCTTATATGAAGGATAGCCTTATACCTATCTCTATCTTATATGGAGGATAGCCTTATACCTATCTCTATCTTATATGAAGGATAACCTTATACCTATCCCTATCTTATATGAAGGATAACCTTATACCTATCTCTATCTTATATGAAGGATAGCCTTATACCTATCTCTATCTTATATGAAGGATAGCCTTATACCTATCCCTATATTATTTGAAGGATAACCTTATACCTATCTCTATCTTATATGAAGGATAGCCTTATACCTATCCCTATCTTATATGAAGGATAGCCTTATACCTATCCCTATCTTATATGAAGGATAGCCTTATACCTATCTCTATCTTATATGAAGGATAGCCTTATACCTATCCCTATATTATTTGAAGGATAGCCTTATACCTATCTCTATCTTATATGAAGGATAGCCTTATACCTATCTCTATATTATATGAAGGATAGCCTTATACCTATCTCTATCTTATATGAAGGAGCCTTATACCTATCCCTATCTTATATGAAGGATAGCCTTATACCTATCTCTATCTTATATGGAGGATAGCCTTATACCTATCTCTATCTTATATGAAGGATAGCCTTATACCTATCCCTATCTTATATGAAGGATAGCCTTATACCTATCTCTATCTTATATGAAGGATAGCCTTATACCTATCCCTATCTTATATGAAGGATAGCCTTATACCTATCCCTATATTATTTGAAGGATAGCCTTATACCTATCTCTATCTTATATGAAGGATAGCCTTATACCTATCCCTACCTTATATGAAGGATAGCCTTATACCTATCTCTATCTTATATGAAGGATAGCCTTATACCTATCCCTATCTTATATGAAGGATAGCCTTATACCTATCCCTATCTTATATGAAGGATAGCCTTATACCTATCCCTATCTTATATGAAGGATAGCCTTATACCTATCCCTATCTTATATGAAGGATAGCCTTATACCTATCCCTATCTTATATGAAGGATAGCCTTATGCTTATCCCATGCATGTTTAAACTCCTTCACTGTATTTGCAGCGACCACTTCTGCAGGAAGGATATTCCATGCATCCACTACTCTCTCAGTAGTGAGCTGGCAGTGCGGCGTGCAGCTCAGAGAAGTGGGTGCCGAATGTAAATTGCAGGGGTCCTCAGTGGCGGCACCCCCGCGATCAGACATCTTATCCCCTATCCTTTGGATAGGGGATAAGATGTCTTAGGGCCGGAGTACCCCTTTAAAAAAAAAAAAAGTTTTCCATCGGAGTACCCCTTTAATTAGGAAGTTACATGATTTGCATCACTTCCCATGACTTTAATGGGAGTTACGCAAACTCTGTATCCCCTCTGGTTACTCTATTTACGCAGCTCCCACTTTGGCTACTTTTGGTATTCCCGACCACATCCGGCTGGGGGAGATGGGGAGAGCCGAGTACCGAGCTGGGAAAACCCCTTTAGGCCAGGGTCCCATAATAGCAGTCATATTACAGACAAGGCCATGGCCAGTGGTGTACACAGAAGAAAGGGGGTCCCATAGCAAGGATCGAAAAGGGCCAAAAATTATGCCATCTGATGTTGCCCCCCAGGACAGAACATTCTGGTGTTTAATTTACCTTGTCTTTCATGAAGGGGTTGTCCAGTATTAGAAAATGCTGCAAAAACAGCGCCACTCTTGTCCACAGGTTGTGTCTGGTTTTGCAGCTCAGCTCCATTGAAGGGAATGGGAATGAGCTGTAGTACTACACACAACCAGTGGACAGAGGTGGCGCTGTTTTTTCAAAAATAAAAGAAGCAGAGTTTTTCTTACACTGGACAACCCCTTTAAGTCAATACCCCCACCCCTTTATTTCTTGATAGTGCAGCTACATAAAGGGGTACTCCGCCCCTAGACATCTTATCCTCTATCCAAAGGATAGGAGATAAGATGTCTGATCACGGGGGTCCCGCCGCCGGGGACCCCTGCAATCACCCTGCTGCACCCGGCTATCGTTTAGAGTGTGGGGTGCAGCGCCGGAGGCTCGTGACGTCATGGTCACACCCCTCAATGCAAGATTATGGGAGGGGGCGTGATGGCCGTCACGCCCCCTCCCATAGACTTGCATTGAGGGGGCGTGGCTGTGACGTCACAAGCCCTCGCCCCGCATCGCCAGTCATCCAGCACGAAGTGAGGTTCCCTCCATGCACCGGATGTCTGGGCTGCCGTAGCCAAGATCGCGGGGGTCCCCAGCTTTTGGTATGGGATCAGATGTCTAGGGGCGGAGTACCCCTTTAATGTCCTTCTCAATAACGTTGCCTTCAAAAAGCCGTAAGAACATTTATCGTCTTCTGCTCTACAGGTTTTCCCAGCATCGATGGAGAGAGATGGCGGCAGCTGCGCCGGTTCACGATCTCCTCCCTGAGGAATTTTGGCATGGGGAAGACGTCTATGGAGAGACGGGTGTTAGAAGAATCTGAGCTCCTCATCAGCGCTGTGACCCTGACCGGAGGTGAGCGCCCCCTACTGGTCAGTATGGAGGGAGACATCTCTGGTTCAGCTCACCACTCGTGACGGACATCAATGAGCAGCGGCGTTTGTAGACAGGCTTGGAGCACGGACAGTGCGGCCCGTATCCCGGATGATATGGAGCAAGCAGAGGAGGTCGGGGGTCCAGCTCACAAAAATAGGCTAAAACATAACTTTTACTTCACATGTATAAAAAAATATGGACACAAAGGCAAAAAAAAACACTAAAAACCTATAGGTACATTAAAAGCAAAACACCGACGTGTTTCGAACTAGCTACGAGTTCTTAATCATGGCAGGTCGTGACTAAGAACTCGTAGCTAGTTCAAAACGTGTCAGAGTTTTAGTCTATTTTTGTGAGCCGGACCCCCGACCTCCTCTGCTTGCTCCAACAGAATCTAGGGGTAGATCTATGGTAGGATTTTTTTGTGTTTTTTTTTTTTTTTACCTGACATCTTGTGACCAATCACACGATACCACATGGTGGCTGCACTTCCATAGTCTCTCCTCCTCACAGAAGAAGGCGACATTAGCAAGGCAAGGGTAAACATGGACACTTCAGGGTCTTTGGCCTCGGGCAGGTTGTTAGAGCCCAGAGGTGCGGGGCCGGTACCGCTGAAGCTTCTGACATTATTGGCTGTTGCCAAATCATGGTCCCAAGATATTAAAGGGGTACTCCACTGGAAAACATTTTCTTTTAAATCCTCTGATGCCAGGAAGTTAAACAGATTTGTAAATTACTTCTATGAAAAAATGTCAATCCTTCCAATAATTATCAGCTGCTGTATAATATACAGGAAGTTCTTTTTGAATTTCCTTTCTGTCTGACCACAGTGCTCTCTGCTGACACCTCTGTCCATGTCAGGAACTGTCCAGAGCAGCATATGTTTGCTATGGGGATTTGCTCCGACTCTAGACAGTTCCTAAAATGGACAGAGGTGTCAGCAGAGAGCAGTTGTGGTCAGGCAGAAAGGAAATTTAAAAAGAAAAAAACTTCCTCTGTATTATACAGCAGCTGATAAGTAATGGAAGGATTAAGATTGTTTAACAGAATGAATGTACAAATCTGTTTAACTTTCCGGCACCAGTTGATTTGAACGAAATTGTTTTTCAATGGAGTACCCCTTTAAATCAACTGGTGCCAGAAAGTTAAACAGATTTGTAAATTACTTCTATATTTTTTTTATCCTTCCAGTACTTATCAGCTGCTGTTATGATCCACAGGAAGTGCTTTTCTTTTTTGAATTTCCTTCCTGTCTGACCACAGTGCTCTCTGCTGACACCTCTGTCCATTTTAGGAACTGTCCAGAGTAGAAGCAAATCCCCACAGAAAACCTTTCCTGCTCTGGACAGTTCCTAAAATGGACAGAGGTGTCAGCAGAGAGCACTGTGGTCAGACAGAAAGGAAATTCAAAAAAGATAAGAACTTCCTGTGGAGCATACAGCAGCAGATAAGTACTGGAAGGATTAAGATTTTTTAATAGAAGTAATTTACAAATCTGTTTAACTTTTTGGCTTAAGTTGATAAAATGTTTTTTTTTTTCCAGTGGAGTGCCCCTTTAAGATGGGATCAACAAAGGACAGATGTCTAATAGAAGATCACACACCAGGGACCTCCCCACATAGACTATAAAGGAGGCCTGAGCCCCTGCCCTTGTGATGCCTCCTTAAACAGATTTGTAAATTACTTCTATTAAAAAATATTAATCCTTGCAGTACTGTTTAGCTGCTGAATACTACAGAGGAAATTCTTTTCATTTTGGAACACAGAGCTCTCTGCTGACATCACAAGCACAGTGCTCTCTGCTGACATCTCTGTCCATTTTAAGAACTGTCCAGAGAAGGAGAAAATCCCCATAGCAAACATATGCTGTTCTGGACAGTTCCTAAAATGGACAGAGATGTCAGTAGAGAGCACTGTGCTCGTGATGTCAGCAGAGAGCTCTGTGATCCAAAAAGAAAATAATTTCCTCTGTAGTATTCAGCAGCTAATAAGTACTGGAAGGATTAAGATTTTTTAATAAAAGTCATTTACAAATCTGAGATTAAAGAAGATGTGCTGTTCTCAAGGGCATGGATGATAGTAAAAGTATGGGAGAGGGGAAAGAGATAATGAGGTGTGGGTGTGAGAAAGACGTGGGATTCCGGGTTTTATAGGTAGCCAAAATACTCAGATAAATGAGGGTTAATAAAACAAATTTATTAAAGTACTAAATATACAGTAGTCCTAGAGTGGGTGCCGGCAATCCACTCCGGAAGATAAACAATAAAAAGTTGGTAATGGTAAAATATCATAAAATATCACAAAGTTTCATGTAGTTTATTGCACATAAAATGTCTTCTCCAGCAGATGGAAACAATGTACTCCAGGAACGATTCCTGCACAGTCACTAAAAGTCTCCGTTTAGATGTGCGGGAGAAGCGCTGGAGCAACTCACAAAACTCACAAAAAAGCCCGCTGATGTCACGCTGGTCTCGTGTGTCAGCACGCACGAGACCGGCACGACATCAGCACGCACGAGATCGGCACGACATCAGCACGCACGAGACCGGCACGACATCAGCACGCGCGAGACCGGCACGACATCAGCGCGCACGAGACCGGCACGACATCAGCGCGCACGAGACCGGCACGACATCAGCGCGCACGAGACCGGCACGACATCAGCGCGCACGAGACCGGCACGACATCAGCGAGCACGAGACCGGCACGACATCAGCGCGCACGAGACCGGCACGACATCAGCACGCACGAGACCGGCACGACATCAGCACGCACGAGACCGGCACGACATCAGCACGCACGAGACCGGCACGACATCAGCACGCACGAGACCGGCACGACATCAGCACGCACGAGACCGGCACGACATCAGCACGCACGAGACCGGCACGACATCAGCACGCACGAGACCGGCACGACATCAGCGCGCACGAGACCGGCACGACATCAGCGCGCACGAGACCGGCACGACATCAGCGCGCACGAGACCGGCACGACATCAGCACGCACGAGACCGGCTCGACATCAGCACGCACGAGACCGGCACGACATCAGCGCGCACGAGACCGGCACGACATCAGCACGCACGAGACCGGCACGACATCAGCGCGCACGAGACCGGCACGACATCAGCGCGCACGAGACCGGCACGACATCAGCGCGCACGAGACCGGCACGACATCAGCGCGCACGAGACCGGCACGACATCAGCGCGCACGAGACCGGCACGACATCAGCACGCACGAGACCGGCACGACATCAGCACGCACGAGACCGGCACGACATGAGCACGCACGAGACCGGCACGACATGAGCACGCACGAGACCGGCACGACATCAGCACGCACGAGACCGGCACGACATCAGCACGCACGAGACCGGCACGACATCAGCACGCACGAGACCGGCACAACATCAGCACGCACGAGACCGGCACGACATCAGCACGCACGAGACCGGCACGACATCAGCACGCACGAGACCGGCACGACATCAGCACGCACGAGACCGGCACGACATCAGCGCGCACGAGACCGGCACGACATCAGCGCGCACGAGACTCACCATGCATTTATCATTTACAAATCTGTTTAACTTTCTGGCACCAGTTGATTTAAAAAAAAATTAAAAAATGAAAAAGTTTTCCATCGGAGTACCCCTTTAACTGAACCATTTATTTTTATTTTTTTATTCGGGAGTTGAACTGCAACTCCCAGCATGCCCTGATACTGCCTGAGGCTCAGCAGCTGCTCAAAATAAGAACTACAACTCCCAGCATGTTGGACTATATAGTAGTACAGGGACATGCGCAGACATTTTGGGGGGCAGTGGCTGAACTGAAAAAAGGGCACTTCCCATAATTATTTTTATAAATGTCCACATAATATTGCCAGACTGCCCAGGGCACATTTATGGGGAATATCAAAAGGGCAGCGGCTCAAGCCCCCTTTCTAGTCAACCTGTGCACATCCCAGTAGTTTGTATATAGTACAGGTCAGTGTTTCCCAACCATGGGTGCCTCCAGCTGTTGCAGAACTACAACTCCCAGCATGCCCGGACAGCTAACGGCTGTCCGGGCATGCTGGGAGTTTTAGTTTTGCAACAGCTGGAGGCTCTCTGGTTGGAAAACACTGGTATAAAATATGCTGCAACATTCCGGGAGTTGGAGTATTATTTCGATAAATACCGCCATGGTGGCCAAAATCCCTGTTGTGCTGGTAAAATACCGGCCAGGTGGCAACCCTATGACTACTATAGGGACCTGCCATCTTTCAGCAGGACAATGCTCCATGTCCTAGGGCTCGGATCTCTAGGGAGTGTTTGAAGGAACATGACAATGAATGAAGTGATGACCATATTCGAATTCGCGATATTTAGCGAAAATACAGACGAATATTCGTCCTATGTTCTGTTCGCGAACTTCGCATATTTGCTATGTTCGTTCTTTTTATTTTTTTCTTGCGGAAATTCGTAATGAAATACGCATAGTGCGTACGCGCAATTATATCTTTCACCTATAAGAAGGGAGGGATCAGTGTCCAGTCTGGAAGTGTCGATATTCGCATCAATTTGCATAAAAATTTGCATAAACAATTTGCATTTAAAAAAGGAATATTCGTCATTATGAACATATATCGCTATATTCTAAATATTCGCAAAATGCCGATATTTGTGTTAAAAAATTGCATTTCGAATATTCACGCTCAACACTAAAAGAATTCCCTCCTTGTCTTGGCCCCAATCTCACTGGACTGTGACCCCAGTGGGACATGTTTGGGATCTGCTGCAGCTGGCATGGGTGGATGGAGAATGTTCACAACCTTGTGGAATCTGATGCTATGATGGAACCAAGATGGTGGGCCGACCTAGATGTTCCTAATGCAGGGATCATTGTATCATTTTCTTTATTTTCTCAGGAAAACCTTTCAATCCTCTGAACCTGCTGGGCTGCGCGGTGGGGAACATCACCAGTTACGCTCTGCTGGGCGAACACTTCGACTATAAAGACCCAAAATTACAGGAACTGATCATAACCACGAGGAAATTCATCTTCAACACGCACTCCCCCCTACATGAGGTAAACGGGACTTGGTTTATCCCACATATATGGAAATGTAGAAAATTACCATGTAGGGTTTCTCCCATAAGGAACGAACATCAGGTATCTGCAGGATAGGAGATAAATGTCTCACCGTTGGGGGAACCCCAATGAGGATGGGCGCAGGGATTCCCGAGTACCCAATCTGATAGGTGAGTGGTGGATGGACATATTTGCTGATGTGGTGTCGGGTGAGGATAATGTGCAATTAACCTTTTCGTGACGCCAGGGCGTGGTTGACTTATACACCACCCGAGGTTGAGACAGTTTCTCCTGGGCCAGGCACGGCCCACCGATGCAAGGTTACGGAAAAAGTTACTTTACTGAGGCAGGATAGATGATAAAATCTGTTACAGCTCAGATTGGTATAAAGAGAGGAGCAGGGTGAACATTGGAAGCTTATCGGCTTGCTGGGACTTATAGTTGATTGTGCTGTGTATGACTGACTTGCTGTGTGGCAACCCACGCTTGACTTTAGTGACTTGTATGACTGACTTGAATCCCAGAGACTTTAGCGCTTACCGCAAGGCTTGACATTCACCTGGGTACTGAGGTCATTCTCTGGAAGATGTGCGGTTGTAGGATTAGACTTGAGGCCTCCTCAGATCATCTCACAGACTCCTCAGACTTCTCCAAACTGTACCTCAGCATAAACTGCACTAGTCCTCAGAACTGGACTAGTCTGACCTCTGAACTCCTACTACACTATACAAGGAGCAGATTTAGAGCATTCCCATTGGGCACATAAGTCACATGGTTCACCTCATACACACTCCCCTAACAACAGGATTTCTAAGTTTTAACAGTCTTAAAGCAACAGGTACATAGAAAATACCAATATATTGAGTAGTGTGGACCCAAGATGGACACTGAAGGCAACATCTGCCACACAGGATGGGCACTATACTATATTCTGTACTGGGTCACCACACTGACGCTCCTCCCAATTGTATGGGCCTGTGGAAGATAGCTGGGGAGCTGAGAGCTGCGCTCCTCCTCAGGCCCAGACAGATGGATGGAGCTGTAGTGTTCTCATGATCATGGGGGTCCTAGTGGTTGAACCTCCACTTTAATTCAATAGGTTAAGATTGTTCTAAAACCGCAGTGAAATCCCTCCGGTCTGTGCCGAGATCTGATCATTTAGTGACAGGGCGGCACCACTGACAGATTCCGATCCTTACACGTCCCATTAATGGAGGCTTCATCCTCACCATGACTGGGACCTGAAGCTGTATACATGTATACATTACACTTCATCATTGGGCCCCACCACTTCATCATTGGGCCCCACCACTTCATCATTGGGCCCCACCACTTCATCATTGGGCCCCACCACTTCATCATTGGGCCCCACCACTTAATCATTGGGCCTCACCACTTAATCATTGTGCCTCACCTCTTAATCATTGGGCCTCACCACTTAATCATTGTGCCTCACCACTTAATCATTGTGCCCCACCACTTAATCATTGGGCCCCACCACATAATCATTGGGCCTCACCTCTTAATCATTGGGCCCCACCACTTATTCATTGGGCCCCACCACTTAATCATTGGGCCTCACCACTTAATGATTGGGCCTCACCACTTAATCATTGGGCCTCACCACTTAATCATTGGGCCCCACCACTTAATCATTGGGCCTCACCACTTAATCATTGGGCCTCACCACTTAATCATTGGGCCTCACCACTTAATCATTGGGCCTCACCACTTAATCATTGGGCCTCACCACTTAATCATTGGGCCCCACCACTTAATCATTGTGCCTCACCACCTAATCATTGGGCCTCACCACTTAATCATTGGGCCTCACCACTTAATCATTGGGCCTCACCACTTAATCATTGGGCCTCACCACTTAATCATTGGGCCTCACCACTTAATCATTGGGCCTCACCACTTAATCATTGGGTCTCACCACTTAATCATTGGGCCTCACCACTTAATCATTGGGCCTCACCACTTAATCATTGGGCCTCACCACTTAATCATTGGGCCCCACCACTTAATCATTGTGCCTCACCACCTAATCATTGGGCCTCACCACTTAATCATTGGGCCTCACCACTTAATCATTGGGCCTCACCACTTAATCATTGGGCCTCACCACTTAATCATTGGGCCTCACCACTTAATCATTGGGCCTCACCACTTAATCATTGGGCCTCACCACTTAATCATTGGGCCTCACCACTTAATCATTGGGCCCCACCACTTAATCATTGGGCCTCACCACTTAATCATTGGGCCTGACCACTTAATCATTGGGCCTCACCACTTAATCATTGGGCCTCACCACTTAATCATTGGGCCTCACCACTTAATCATTGGGCCTCACCACTTAATCATTGGGCCTCACCACTTAATCATTGGGCCTCACCACTTAATCATTGGGCCTCACCACTTAATGATTGTGCCCCACCACTTAATCATTGGGCCCCACCACTTAATCATTGGGCCTCACCACTTAATCATTGTGCCCCACCACTTAATCATTGGGCCTCACCACTTAATCATTGGGCCTCACTACTTAATCTTTCAATTCAGATGCTTTATTCAGTCCCATTGGTGCATAAAATCCGACTCCTACCAATGACCTCACCTTTAGGCTTCTTTCACACTACAAAATTACTCCGTTTTAAAGATCCGTACGAAGTTCCGTCTGAAAATTGCCAGTAAAACGGCTGTTACAAAATCCTATACGACCGTTAGGAAATCCCATTATAGTCTATGGGATTTTTCTAATGGCCGTTTTAACCCGTTATTAATAACGACCATTCTTTTTTGACAGAAGATAGTAACGGGAGAAATAGTGCATGCACTCTTTCTCCCGTTCATTCGCCCGTTACAAAATAACGTCCGTTATTAATAAAGGGTTAAAACGGCTATTAGAAAAATCCCATAGACTATGATGGGATTTCTTAACGGCCGCATAGAATTTTGTAACTGCCGTTTTACTGCCGATTTTCAGACGGAACTTTGTACGAATCTTTAAAACGGAGTAATTTTGTAGAGTGAAAGGGGCCTTACTGACATCTGTGATAGGACGGGTCCTCCTATAGAGCTCCCGAGTCTGCTGACTCCATTACTGCGGAGACCAAACCTCAAAATCAGCACAAAGTCCTGTGCCCACTGGGGACTTCATGGCCGATCAGCTGCAACCAAGCACAATGCCAGGATGAGGCGGTGTAAAGCACATGTGACAGGAGTGACTCCATATTAATGTCTATGGACAGAGAACAGGAGCGACTCCATATTAATGTCTATGGACAGAGAACAGGAGCGACTCCATATTAATATCTATGGACAGAGAACAGGAGCGACTCCATATTAATGTCTATGGACAGAGAACAGGAGCGACTCCATATTAATGTCTATGGACAGAGAACAGGAGCGACTCCATATTAATGTCTATGGACAGAGAACAGGAGCGACTCCATATTAATGTCTATGGAAAGAGAACGCAAGCGATATTACTGTCTATGGACAGAGAACAGGAGCGACTCCATATTAATGTCTATGGACAGAGAACATGAGCGACTCCATATTAACGTCTATGGACAGAGAAGGAGCAACTCCATATTAATGTCTATGGACAGAGAACAGGAGTGACTCCATATTAATGTCTATGGACAGAGAACGGGAGTGACTCCATATTAATGTCTATGGACAGAGAACAGGAGCGACTCCATATTAATGTCTATGGACAGAGAACAGGAGCAACTCCATATTAATGTCTATGGACAGAGAACAGGAGCGACTCCATATTAATGTCTATGGACAGAGAACAGGAGCGACTCCATATTAATGTCTATGGACAGAGAACATGAGCGACTCCATATTAATGTCTATGGACAGAGAACAGGAGCGACTCCATATTAATGTCTATGGACAGAGAACATGAGCGACTCCATATTAATGTCTATGGACAGAGAACATGAGCGACTCCATATTAATGTCTATGGACAGAGAACTGGAGCGACTCCATATTAACGTCTATGGACAGAGAACAGGAGCAACTCCATATTAATGTCTATGGACAGAGAACGGGAGTGACTCCATATTAATGTCTATGGACAGAGAACAGGAGCGACTCAATATTAATGTCTATGGACAGAGAACAGGAGCAACTCCATATTAATGTCTATGGACAGAGAACAGGAGCGACTCCATATTAATGTCTATGGACAGAGAACAGGAGCGACTCCATATTAATGTCTATGGACAGAGAACATGAGCGACTCCATATTAATGTCTATGGACAGAGAACAGGAGCGACTCCATATTAATGTCTATGGACAGAGAACATGAGCGACTCCATATTAATGTCTATGGACAGAGAACTGGAGCGACTCCATATTAACGTCTATGGACAGAGAACAGGAGCAACTCCATATTAATGTCTATGGACAGAGAACGGGAGTGACTCTATATTAATGTCTATGGACAGAGAACAGGAGCGACTCCATATTAATGTCTATGGACAGAGAACAGGAGCGACTCCATATTACTGTCTATGGACAGAGAACAGGAGCGACTCCATATTAATGTCTATGGACAGAGAACAGGAGCAACTCCATATTAATGTCTATGGACAGAGAACAGGAGCAACTCCATATTAATGTCTATGGACAGAGAACGGGAGTGACTCTATATTAATGTCTATGGACAGAGAACAGGAGCGACTCCATATTAACGTCTATGGACAGAGAACAGGAGCAATTCCATATTAATGTCTATGGACAGAGAACGGGAGTGACTCCATATTAATGTCTATGGACAGAGAATAGGAGCGACTCCATATTAATGTCTATGGACAGAGAACAGGAGCGACTCCATATTAATGTCTATGGACAGAGAACAGGAGCAACTCCATATTAATGTCTATGGACAGAAAACGGGAGTGACTCCATATTAATGTCTATGGACAGAGAACGGGAGTGACTCCATATTAAAGGGGTACTCCGGTGGAAAACTTTTTCTTTTCAATCAACTGGTACCAGAAAGTTAAACAGATTTGTAAATTATTTCAATTAAAAAATCTTAATCCTTCCAGTACTTCTTAGCTGCTGAATACTACACAGGAAATTATTTTTTTTTGGAACACAGAGCTCTCTGCTGACATCACGAGCACAGTGCTCTCTGCTGACATCTCTGTCCATTTTAGGAACTGTCCAGAGCAGCATATGTTTTCTATGGACAGTTCTTAAAATGGACAGAGGTTTTAGCAGAGAGCACTGTGGTCTTGATGTCAGCAGAGAGCTCTGTGTTCCAAAAAGAAAATAATTTCCTGTGTAGTATTCAGCAGCTAAGAAGTACTGGAAGGATTAAGATTTTTTAATTGAAGTAATGTACAAATCTGTTTAACTTTCTGGCACCAGTTGATTAAAAAAAAAAAAGTTTTCCATTGGAGTACCCCTTTAATGTCTATGGACAGACAATGGGAACGACTCCATATTTGACGTGTACCATTAGTCTCTCATTACCCTCTTGATACATTGTGTCCGTCTCATATAGAGAATCTGACATTTTCTTTTGTTTTTCTCGGACAGCTTGGAAACACTTTCCCAGTTCTACTGAGCGTTCCAATTCTGAAGGAGAAAATCTTCAAGGAAAGTTCCCAGCTGATCTCATTCGTCAAAAAATACATCGAGCAGCATAAAAAGAGTCTAAATCCGACCGCTCCCCGCGACTTCATTGACTACTTCCTGATAAAGATAAAACAGGTAAAGATGTAGCAGAGCTGAGAGCGTAAATGTAGAGCCAAGTCTTTTAATGTAGCCTAATTGTATTGTAGCAGAGCTGCCGACTTCACTGAGAGGTTGTCATAGCCCCGCCCCCTGTATGACATCACTGGCAGCTATAGTAAGCAATGATTAAGAACCTACCCTTTTAAAGATGTTAGTGGGTGTATTGCGGTTGCGTTTCTCTTTTTGGGAACTTGAATGAAATGTAAACAAAGAGATTTTTTGTATCAGTTTTTCCTATGTATTTGTTATGACTTTATTGGGAAGGATTTATTTACGTGAAAATGTGCACAAGTATAATATGCAAGAAATCTGTGCACACACAGCCACTAGGTACAGTGTTTCTGGTGTAGCAGAGTGGACTATGTGCAGTGTTTCTGGTGTTGTAGAGTGGACTATGTACAGTGTTTTTTGTGTAGCAGAATGGATTATGTGCTGTGTTTCTGGTGTAGCAGAGTGGACTATGTATAGTGTTTCTCTTGTGTAGCAGAGTGGATTATGTGCTGTGTAGCAGATTGGACTATGTACAGTGTTTCTGATGTACCAGAGTGGACTATGTATAGTGTTTCTCTTGTGTGGCAGAGTGGATTATGTGCTGTGTAGCAGATTGGACTATGTACAGTGTTTCTCTTGTGTAGCAGAGTGGATTATGTGCTGTTTTTCTGGTGTAGCAGATTGGACTATGTATGTGGTGTACCCTGTCTGCCCCTACATGTGTTTCGAAAAGTCTCATCCTCAGGAGACTCTTCCTTGAAGCCTCTTGAGAAAGAGACTTCTCGAAACACATGTAGGAGCGAGACAGGGTACACCAGGACCCCGGATGTCTCAATCAGGTGAATAGCACTGCTATTGTTATACTCGGTATAGTAGCATAATGAGGACCTTTCCGGTTCTCCTTTGGGGGTATCCCTGTGAGTGTTTTGGGGTTTATGTATTTTAAGGGTTGGTAGTTTTTAGAGGTGGGTCCTTGTGAGTTATTTTGTAAACTTTTTTGTATTTTTTGATGTTCAATAAAGCCTTTTTGTACTATGGATTGTCAGTTTTGTAGGTGTTTCTATTATGGTATCTGACAGTGCTGGGATTTGTAAGTTGTTGGACTATGTATGTGTAGCACAGTAGACTATGTGCTGTGTTTCTGGTATAGCAGACTGGACTATGTACAGTGTTTTTGGTGCAGCAAAATGAACTATGTGCTGTGTTTATCTGGTGTAGCAGAGTGGACTATGTGCTTTTTTTTGTATAGCAGACTGAACTATGGACAGTGTTTCTGTTGTGGAATAGTGGACTATGTACAGTGTTTCTGGTGTTACAGAGTGGAATATGTACAGTGTTTCTGGTGTAGCAGAGTGGACTATGTACAGTGTTTCTGGTGTAGCAGAGTGGACTAGGTCTTCAGGTGTAACAGAGCAGTAGAGGATTCTGCCCCAGCCTATGACCTTCCCCGGAATGACCTCTTTTATTTTGCAGGAGGAGACCATCGCAGGCAGTAATTTCTCAGACACCAGCCTCCTGATGACCCTTATCGCTCTCCTCGCCGCTGGAACCGAGACCACCACCTCAACTCTTAATTTTGCATTGTTTTTAATTAGCAATTACCCCGATATACAGGGTAAGGAGGTCACTGTATATCTAATGTGTGAAGAAGTTGTGTATATTTGTAGTGCCCACAGGGAGGAAGGGAGTAGTGCAGGACAGCTGGGAGTAGTAGTACAACAATACCAGTCTATTGTGGCTTGAATGCCTGAGTGGACCCTAAAATTTTATAATAGGGGTCTGCACTATGAGGGTAGTTCTTCACCCCCAGGCACCCTATTGTGGCAGTGTCTGGGTGCTGGTGACCCCCCGGCACCCTATTGTGGCAGTGTCTGTTGCTGGTGACCCCCAAGACCCTATTGTGGCAGTGTCTGGGTGCTGGTCACCCTATGGTGGCAGTGTCTGGTATGCTGGTGACCCCCGACACCCTATTGTGGCAGTGTCTGGGTGCTGGTGACCCCTGACAGCCTATTTTAGCAGTGTCTGGTGTGCTGGTGACCCTCGGGCACCCTATTGTAGCAGTGTCTGGTGTGCCTATGATGTAAGGTGCAAATTAATCCAAACAGAAACTGCTATAAACGGGGAAAAAAACTATCCTCTGTGTGGCCAATACAGGATACAGTCTCTTACAGTACATGATACAGTCTCTTACAGTACAGGGTACAGTCTCTTACAGTACAGGATACAGTCTCTTACAGTACAGGATACAGTCTCTTACAGTACAGGGTACACGGACTGGGCTTAGGGTAAGAGAAGGGGTTAACAATCTCCTTAGTAGCCTTCTTGGTTGGGGTAATGGAGTAAGACTCTAGGGACTCTGGAGACATTTTAGATGTTGCTTTTGAATACAGACAAATAAAGCCAGTGCGGTAAATACTTTGTTTCCCTCAGTTAGTTGTGCTATGATTCCCCATCACAGGGTGTAAGGCAGGAAAGGTCATGGTGTGGAAATCACATGGTATAGGCTCCAGTCGGAGCCCCACTAACAGTCCAGTGGAAGCAGAAGAACTCTTGAACAAGGGCCATTCTGACAGCACTTGACTTTTTGTGGTCTTCTGACTAGTCAGTGCTGCGTGGCTTACACGTCACAACCTTTTTACCTTACACCCTGGGATAGGGAACTGTAATGCAGCAAACCATGAGTAAAATCTTCTACACTCTCCACAGTGAGCCAAGCTGTGTAGCCCATCCCCAGTAGAGGGCGCCGTAGTGGACTGTGTCCCTTAGTATCACTACAGACGCCCAATCAGAGACTTTCCTACAGTATAATGGCTGCTAAAGCTCCTAGAGGGAATTGGATCCAAATCCTGGAGGAGTCCTGGTGGTTGTGGCCCCTTGTGGTCTCCACTCTCCATGACGTCTTCTATAAATCATGGTCGATGCGTCTCTAGAATCTTATTTTCTTATTTCAGCTAAAGTCCAGGAGGAGATAGATGAGGTCATTGGGCCCCAACGTTCTCCTGGGATCATGGACCGGGCACAGCTGCCGTATACCAACGCTGTTGTCCATGAGGTACAGAGGGTCCTGGACCTGGCCCCAGTGGCTCACTACCATGCCGTGACCAAGGACACTCAATTCCGAGGATTCACCATCCCCAAGGTACAGGACCTTCTCTGCAATCAGTCTTTTCTTGAACTCATTCTGCATCCCAGTTAAAGGGATACTCCACCCCTACAAATCTTTAAGATAGGGGATATGAGGAGGGGAAGGGGGAGCCACAGCCAGACAGTCCTGGCTCATCCTTCCAAGATCAAAAGGGTCTGATGAGGAAAATTTAAGATGTCCGACCCTTCTCTTCACCGACATCATCTGTAGGTGGAGAGTTGGGAGGACCCCATAGTCATTGGCAGTGGTGGGTTAGTCAGACTTTAGTATAAGATGTATGGGCATTGGGCACCTTTATTGGGCTATAAGGTCACTTTATGGACCAAAGACGGACAAGACATGTAAGAAGACCAATCAGATTGAGACCCCCCAGTGAAATATAATCCCATAAGGAAATAACATGTAGGGGGCAAAAAATAGACAAGAATGTCAACAAACACGTCCTCACCTGGTGGAGCTCACAGAGCTGAGGGATTGTTACAATGTATCAGTATCCAGACTGGTACAGATATAGACCCCCCCCCATTAGACAGGTACAGATATAGACCCCCCCCCATTATACAGGTACAGATATAGACCCCCCCCCATTAGACAGGTACAGATATAGACCCCCCCCCATTAGACAGGTACAGATATAGACCCCCCCCCCCCATAGACTGGTACAGATATAGACACCCCCCCCCATTAGACAGGTACAGATATAGACCCCCCCCCATTAGACAGGTACAGATATAGACACCCCCCCCATTAGACAGGTACAGATATAGACCCCCCCCATTAGACAGGTACAGATATAGACCCCCCCCCCCCCATTAGACTGGTACAGATATAGACATCCCCCATTAGACTGGCATAGATATAGATACCCCATTAGACTGTTACAGATATAGACATCCCTCATTAAACTGGTACAGGTATAGACCCCCCATTAGATTGGTACAGATATAGACCCCCCCATTAGACTTGTACACATATAGACCCCCCCCCCCCCCATTAGACTGGTACAGATATAGACATCCCCCATTAGACTGGTACAGATATAGACATCCCCATTAGACTGGTACAGATATAGACATCCCCATTAGACTGGTACAGATATAGACCACCCATTAGACTGGTACAGATATAGACTCCCCCATTGGACTGGTACAGATATAGACATCCCCCATTAGACTGGTGCAGATATAGACATCCCCATTATACTGGTACAGATATAGACATCCCCCATTAGACTGGTACAGATATAGACATCCCCCATTAGACTGGTACAGATATAGACATCCCCCATTAGACTTGTACAGATATAGACATCCCCATTACACTGGTACAGATATAGATCCCCCATTAGACTGGTACAGATATAGACCCCCCGATTAGACTGGTACAGATATAGACCCACCCATTAGACTGGTACAGATATAGACATCCCCATTTTACTGGTACAGATATAGACATCCTCATTACACTGGTACAGATATAGATCCCCCATTAGACTGGTACAGATATAGACCCCCCCCGATTAGACTGGTACAGATATAGACCCACCCATTAGACTGGTACAGATATAGACATCCCCATTATACTGGTACAGATATAGACATCCCCCATTAGACTGGTGCAGATATAGACATCCCCATTATACTGGTACAGATATAGACACCCCTCATTAGACTGGTACAGATATAGACATCCCCCATTAGACTGGTACAGATATAGACATCCCCCATTAGACTGGTACAGATATAGACATCCCCATTACACTGGTACAGATATAGATCCCCCATTAGACTGGTGCAGATATAGACATCCCCATTATACTGGTACAGATATAGACATCCCCCATTAGACTGGTACAGATATAGACATCCCCCATTAGACTGGTACAGATATAGACATCCCCCATTAGACTGGTACAGATATAGACATCCCCATTACACTGGTACAGATATAGATCCCCCATTAGACTGGTACAGATATAGACTCCCCCATTGGACTGGTACAGATATAGACCCCCCCATTAGACTGGTACAGATATAGACCCACCCATTAGACTGGTACAGATATAGATCCCCCATTATACTGGTACAGATATAGACATCCCCCATTAGACTGGAACAGATATAGACCACCCCCCATTAGACTGGTACAGATATAGGCATCCCCCATTAGACTGGTACAGATATAGACATCCCCCATTACACTGGTACAGATATAGATCCCCCATTAGACTGGTACAGATATAGACCCCCCCCCCCATTAGACTGGTACAGATATAGACCCCCCCCCCATTAGACTGGTACAGATATAGATCCCCCATTAGACTGGTACAGATATAGACATCCCCCATTACACTGGTACAGATATAGATCCCCCCATTAGACTGGTACAGATATAGACCCCCCCCATTAGACTGGTACAGATATAGACCCCCCCATTAGACTGGTACAGATATAGACCCCCCATTAGACTGGTACAGATATAGACCCCCCCCCCCATTAGACTGGTACAGATATAGACCCCCCATTATACTGGTACAGATATAGACATCCCCCATTAGACAGGTACAGATATAGACATCTCCCCCCCCCCCATTAGACTGGTACAGATATAGAAATCCCCCATTAGACAGGTATAGATATAGACATCCCCCCTCCCCCCCCATTAGACTGGTACAGATATAGACCCCCCATTAGACTGGTACAGCTATAGACCCCCCATTATACTGGTACAGATATAGACATCCCCATTAGACAGGTACAGATATAGACATCCCCCCCCCCCATTAGACTGGTACAGATATAGACATCCCCCATTAGACTGGTACAGATATAGACCCCCATTAGACTGGTACAGATATAGACATCCCCCATTAGACTGGTACAGATATAGACCCCCCCATTAGACTGGTACAGATATAGACCCCCCCCCCCATTAGACTGGTACAGATGTAGACATCCCCCATTAGACTGGTACAGATATAGATCCCCCATTAGACTGGTACAGATATAGATCCCCCCATTACACTGGTACAGATATAGACCCCCATTAGACTGGTACAGATATAGACCCCCCCATTAGACTGGTTGTCACGATTCGGCTGGCTGGAGGTGGATCCTCTGTGTCAGAGAGGGATTGGCGTGGACCGTGTCGGTGGACCGGTTCTAAGTTGCTACTGGTATTCACCAGAGCCCGCCGCAAAGCGGGATGGTCTTGCAGCGGCGGTAGCAACCAGGTCGTATCCACCGGCAACGGCTCAACCTCTCTGACTGCTGAGATAAGCGCGGTACAAGGGAGTAGACAAGAGCAAGGTCGGACGTAGCAGAAGGTTGGGGCAGGCAGCAAGGATCGTAGTCAGGGGCAACGGCAGGAGGTCTGGAACACAGGCTAGGAACAAACAAGGAAACGCTTTCACTGGCACAATGGCAACAAGATCCGGCGAGGGAGTGCAGGGGAAGTGAGGTATAAATAGGGAAATGCACAGGGGAAGGTACTGATAAAACCTCATGCGCCAATCAGTGGCGCACCGGCCGCGTGCGCCGGGACAGCACAGATGGGGAATGAGTCTGGTAAGCGGGTCGGGATGCGCATCACGAGCGGGCGCGTCCCGCATCGCGAATCGCATCCCGGCTGGGGACATTATCGCAGCGCACCCGGTCAGCAGGTCTGACTGGGGCGCTGCGAACAGAAGAACGCTGTGAGCGCTCCGGGGAGAATCGGGGACCCGGAGCGCTCGGCGTAACACTGGTACAGATATAGACATTCCCCATTATACTGGTACAGATATAGACATTCCCCATTATACTGGTACAGATATAGACCCCCCCCCCCATTAGACTGGTACAGATATAGACCCCCCCCCCATTAGATTGGTACAGATATAGACCCCCCCATTAGACTGGTACAGATATAGACATCCCCCATTAGACTGGTACAGATATAGACATCCCCCATTAGACTGGTACAGATATAGACCCCTCCCATTAGACTGGTACGGATATAGACCCCCCATTAGGCTGGTACAGATATAGATCCCCCCATTAGACTGGTACAGATATAGATCCCCCCATTAGACTGGTACAGATATAGACCCCCCATTAGGCTGGTACAGATATAGACCCCCCATTAGACTGGTACAGATATAGACATCCCCCATTAGACTGGTACAGATATAGACATCCCCCATTAGACTGGTACGGATACAGACCCCCCATTAGACTGTTACAGATAGACCCCCTCATTAGACTGGTACAGATATAGACATTTCCCATTATACTGGTACAGATATAGACCCCCCCCCCATTAGACTGGTACAGATATAGACCCCCCCCCATTAGATTGGTACAGATATAGACCCCCCCATTATACTGGTACAGATATAGACATTCCCCATTATACTGGTACAGATATAGACCCCCCATTAGACTGGTACAGATATAGACATCCCCCATTAGACTGGTACGGATATAGACCCCCCATTAGGCTGGTACAGATATAGACCCCCCATTAGACTGGTACAGATATAGACATCCCCCATTAGACTGGTACAGATATAGACATCCCCCATTAGACTGGTACGGATACAGACCCCCCATTAGACTGTTACAGATAGACCCCCTCATTAGACTGGTACAGATATAGACCCCCCCCCCCCCCCATTAGACTGGTACAGATATAGACCCCCCATTAGACTGGTACAGATACAAACCCCCACATTAGACTGGTACAGATATACACCCCCAATTAGACTGATACAGATATAGATCCCCCATTAGACTGGTACAGATATAGACCCTCCATTATACTGGTACAGATATAGACCCTCCCCCCCATTAGACTGGTACAGATATAGACATCCCCCATTAAACTGGTACAGATATAGACATCCCCATTAGACTGTTACAGATACAGACCCCCCATTAGACTGTTACAGATAGACACCCTCCCCCCCCCATTAGACTGGTACAGATATAGACCCCCCATTAGACTGGTACAGATATAGACCCCCCATTAGACTGGTACAGATATAGACCCCCCCCCCCATTAGACTGGTACAGATATAGACCCCCCCATTAGACTGGTACAGATATAGACATCCCCCATTAGACTGGTACAGATATAGACATCCCCATTAGACTGGTACAGATATAGACCCCCCCCCCCATTAGACTGGTACAGATATAGACATCCCCCATTAGACTGGTACAGATATAGACCCCCCCCCCATTAGACTGGTACAGATATAGACCCCCCCCCATTAGATTGGTACAGATATAGACCCCCCCATTAGACTGGTACAGATATAGACATCCCCCATTAGACTGGTACAGATATAGACATCCCCCATTAGACTGGTACAGATATAGACATCCCCCATTAGACTGGTACAGATATAGACCCCCCATTAGACTGGTACAGATATAGACATCCCCCATTAGACTGGTACAGATATAGACATCCCCCATTAGACTGGTACGGATACAGACCCCCCATTAGACTGTTACAGATAGACCCCCTCATTAGACTGGTACAGATATAGACCCCCCCCCATTAGACTGGTACAGATATAGACCCCCCATTAGACTGGTACAGATATAAACCCCCACATTAGACTGGTACAGATATACACCCCAAATTAGACTGATACAGATATAGATCCCCCATTAGACTGGTACAGATATAGACCCTCCATTATACTGGTACAGATATAGACCCTCCCCCCCATTAGACTGGTACAGATATAGACATCCCCCATTAGACTGGTACAGATATAGACATCCCCATTAGACTGTTACAGATACAGACCCCCCATTAGACTGTTACAGATAGACCCCCCCCCCCATTAGACTGGTACAGATATAGACCCCCCATTAGACTGGTACAGATATAGACCCCCCATTAGACTGGTACAGATATAGACCCCCCCCCATTAGACTGGTACAGATATAGACCCCCCCATTAGACTGGTGCAGATATAGACATCCCCATTAGACTGGAACAGATATAGACCCCCCATTAGACTGGTACAGCTATAGACCTCTCCATTATACTGGTACAGATATAGATCCCCCCCCCATTAGACTTTTACAGATATAGACCCCCCCCCCCATTAGACTGGTACAGATATAGACCCCCCATTAGACTGGTACAGCTATAGACCTCCCCATTATACTGGTACAGATATAGATCCCCCCATTAGACTTTTACAGATATAGACATCCCCCCATTAGACTGGTACAGATATAGACCCCCTATTACACTGGTACAGATATAGACCGCCCCCCCCATTATACTGGTACAGATATAGATCCCCCATTAGACTGGTACAGATATAGACCCCCCCCCCCCATTAGACTGGTACAGATATAGACCCCCCCATTACACTGGTACCGATATAGACCCCCCATTAGACTGATACAGATTTAGATTCCCCCATTAGACTGGTACAGATATAGACCCCCCCCATTAGACTGGTACAGATATAGACCCCCCCCCCCCCATTAGACTGGTACAGATATACACCCCCCATTACACTGGTACAGATATAGACCCCCCCCCCATTAGAATGGTACAGATATAGACCCCCCATTACACTGGTACAGATATAGACCCCCCCCCATTAGACTGGTACAGATATAGACCCCCCCATTAGACTGGTACAGATATAGACCCCCCCATTACACTGGTACAGATATAGACCCCCCCCCCATTAGACTGGTACAGATATAGACCCCCCCATTAGACTGGTACAGATATAGACCCCCCCATTAGACTGGTACAGATATAGACCCCCATTAGACTGGTACAGATATTGACATCCCCCATTAGACTGGTACAGATATAGACATCCCCCATTACACTGGTACAGATATAGACCCCCCCCCCCATTAGACTGGTACAGATATAGACCCCCCATTACACTGGTACAGATATAGACCCCCCCCCCATTAGACTGGTACAGATATAGACCCCCCCATTAGACTGGTACAGATATAAACCCCCCCATTACACTGGTACAGATATAGACCCCCCCCCCATTAGACTGGTACAGATATAGACCCCCCCATTAGACTGGTACAGATATAGACCCCCCCATTAGACTGGTACAGATATAGACCCCCATTAGACTGGTACAGATATTGACATCCCCCATTAGACTGGTACAGATATAGACATCCCCCATTAGACTGGTACAGATACAGACCCCCCATTAGACTGTTACAGATAGACCCCCCCCCCATTAGACTGGTACAGATATAGACCCCCCATTAGACTGGTACAGATATAGACCCCCCATTAGACTGGTACAGATATAGACCCCCCATTAGACTGGTACAGATATACACCCCCAATTAGACTGGTACAGATATAGACCCCCCATTAGACTGGTACAGATATAGATCCCCCATTAGACTGGTACAGATATAGATCCCCCCATTATACTGGTACAGATATAGACCCCCCCCCCCCCATTAGACTGGTACAGATATAGACCCCCATTAGACTGGTACAGATATAGATCTCCCCAATATACTGGTACAGATATTGACCCCCCAATTAGACTGGTACAGATATAGACCCCCCCCCCCCATTATACTGGTACAGATATAGACCCCCCCATTAGACTGGTACAGATATAGATACCCCCATTAGACTGGTACAGATATAGACATCCCCCATTAGACTGGTACTGATATAGACATCCCTCCATTACACTGGTACAGATATAGATCCCCCATTAGACTGGTACAGATATAGACCCCCAATTACACTGGTACAGATATAGATCCCCCCCCCCATTATACTGGTACAGATATAGACCCCCCCATTAGACTGGTACAGATATACACCCCCCCATTAGACTGGTACAGATATAGACACTCCCATTAGACTGGTACAGATATAGATACCCCCATTAGACTGGTACAGATATAGACCCCCCCATTAGACTGGTACAGATATAGACCCCCCATTAGACTGGTACAGATATAGACATCCCCCATTAGACTGGTACAGATATAGATCCCCCCATTAGACTGGTACAGCTATAGACCTCCCCATTATACTGGTACAGATATAGATCCCCCCATTAGACTTTTACAGATATAGACACCCCCCCCCCCCTTTAGACTGGTACAGATATAGACATCCCCATTAGACTGGTACAGATATAGACATCCCCCATTAGACTGGTACAGCTATAGACCTCCCCATTATACTGGTACAGATATAGATCCCCCATTAGACTTTTACAGATATAGACACCCCCCCCCCCCTTTAGACTGGTACAGATATAGACATCCCCCATTAGACTGGTACAGATATAGACATCCCCCCATTAGACTGGTACAGATATAGACCCCCCATTACACTGATACAGATATAGACCCCCCCCATTATACTGGTACAGATATAGATCCCCCATTAGACTGGTACAGATATAGACCCCCCCACCCCATTAGACTGGTACAGATATAGACCCCCCCCATTACACTGGTACAGATATAGACATCCCCCATTAGACTGGTACAGATATACACCCCACATTAGACTGGTACAGATATAGACCCCCCCCCCCCATTAGACTGGTACAGATATAGACACCCCCCATTAGACTGGTACAGATATAGACCCCCATTAGACTGGTACAGATATAGATCCCCCCCATTAGACTGGTACAGATATAGACATCCCCCATTAGACTGGTACAGATATAGACATCCCTCATTAGACTGGTACAGATATAGACATCCCCCATTAGACTGGTACAGATATAGACATCCCCCATTAGACTGGTACAGATATAGATCCCCCATTACACTGGTACAGATATAGACCCCCCCCCCATTAGACTGGTACAGATATAGACCCCCCATTACACTGGTACAGATACAGACCCCCCCCCCCATTAGACTGGTACAGATATAGACCCCCCATTACACTGGTACAGATACAGACCCCCCCCCCCATTACACTGGTACAGATATAGACCCCCCCCCCCCCCCCATTAGACTGGTACAGATATAGACCCCCCATTAGACTGGTACAGATATAGACATCCCCCATTACACTGGTACAGATATTGACATCCCCCATTAGACTGGTACAGATATAGACCCCCCCCCATTAGACTGGTACAGATATAGACCCCCCCCCCATTAGACTGGTACAGATATAGACCCCCCATTAGACTGGTACAGATATAGACCCCCCATTACACTGGTACAGATATTGACATCCCCATTACACTGGTACAGATACAGACCCCCATTAGACTGTTACAGATAGACCCCCCCCATTAGACTGGTACAGATATAGACCCCCCATTAGACTGGTACAGATATAGACATCCCCCATTAGACTGGTACAGATATAGACATCCCCCATTAGACTGGTACAGATACAGACCCCCTATTAGACTGTTACAGATAGACCCCCCCCATTAGACTGGTACAGATATAGACCCCCCCCCCATTAGACTGGTACAGATATACACCCCCAATTAGACTGGTACAGATATAGATCCCCCATTAGACTGGTACAGATATAGATCCCCCCATTATACTGGTACAGATATAGACCCCCCCCCATTATACTGGCACAGATATAGACCCCCCCCCATTAGACTGGTACAGATATAGATCCCCCCATTATACTGGTAAAGATATAGACCCCTCATTAGACTGGTACAGATATACACCCCCCATTAGACTGGTACAGATATAGGCACCCCCATTAGACTGGTACAGATATAGATACCCTCATTAGACTGGTACAGATATAGACATCCCCATTAGACTGGTACAGATATAGACCCCCCATTAGACTGGTACAGATATAGACATCCCCCATTAGACTGGTACAGATACAGACCCCCCAATAGACTGTTACAGATAGACCCCCCCCATTAGACTGGTACAGATATAGATCCCCCCATTAGACTGGTACAGATAAAGACCCCCCATTAGACTGGTACAGCTATAGATCCCTCCATTATACTGGTACAGATATAGACATCCCCCATTAGACTGGTACAGATATAGACATCCCCATTAGACTGGTACAGATATAGACATCCCCATTAGACTGGTACAGATATAGACACCCCCCATTAGACTGGTACAGATATAGACACCCCCCATTAGACTGGTACAGATATCGACATCCCCCATTACACTGATACAGATATAGACATCCCCCCAATAGACTGGTACAGATATAGACACCCCCCATTAGACTGGTACAGATATAGACATCCCCATTAGACTGGTACAGATATAGATCCCCCCATTATACTGGTACAGATATAGACCCCCCCCCCATTAGACTGGTACAGATATAGACCCCCATTAGACTGGTACAGATATAGATCTCCCCAATATACTGGTACAGATATTGACCCCCCAATTAGACTGGTACAGATATACACCCCCCATTAGACTGGTACAGATATAGACCCCCCCATTAGACTGGTACAGATATAGATACCCCCATTAGACTGGTACAGATATAGACATCCCCATTAGACTGGTACAGATATAGACCCCCTCCCCCCCCCATTAGACTGGTACAGATATAGACCTCCCATTAGACTGGTACAGATATAGACCCCCCCATTAGACTGGTACAGATATTGACATCCCCCATTAGACTGGTACAGATATAGACACCCCCATTAGACTGGTACAGATATAGATACCCCCATTAGACTGGTACAGATATAGACATCCCCCATTAGACTGGTACTGATATAGACATCCCCCCATTACACTGGTACAGATATAGATCCCCCATTAGACTGGTACAGATATAGACCCCCCATTACACTGGTACAGATATAGATCCCCCCCCCCCCATTATACTGGTACAGATATAGACCCCCCCATTAGACTGGTACAGATATACACCCCCCCATTAGACTGGTACAGATATAGACACTCCCATTAGACTGGTACAGATATAGATACCCCCATTAGACTGGTACAGATATAGACCCCCCCATTAGACTGGTACAGATATAGACCCCCCATTAGACTGGTACAGCTATAGACCTCCCCATTATACTGGTACAGATATAGATCCCCCATTAGACTTTTACAGATATAGACACCCCCCCCCCTTTAGACTGGTACAGATATAGACATCCCCCATTAGACTGGTACAGATATAGACATCCCCCCATTAGACTGGTACAGATATAGACCCCCCATTACACTGGTACAGATATAGACCCCCCCCCATTATACTGGTACAGATATAGATCCCCCATTAGACTGGTACAGATATAGACCCCCCCCATTACACTGGTACAGATATAGACATCCCCCATTAGACTGGTACAGATATACACCCCACATTAGACTGGTACAGATATAGACCCCCCCCCCCATTAGACTGGTACAGATATAGACACCCCCCATTAGACTGGTACAGATATAGACCCCCATTAGACTGGTACAGATATAGATCCCCCCCATTAGACTGGTACAGATATAGACATCCCCCATTAGACTGGTACAGATATAGACATCCCTCATTAGACTGGTACAGATATAGACATCCCCCATTAGACTGGTACAGATATAGACATCCCCCATTAGACTGATACAGATATAGATCCCCCATTACACTGGTACAGATATAGACCCCCCCCCCCCCCATTAGACTGGTACAGATATAGACCCCCCATTACACTGGTACAGATACAGACCCCCCCCCCCATTAGACTGGTACAGATATAGACCCCCCATTACACTGGTACAGATATAGACCCCCCCCCCATTAGACTGGTACAGATATAGACCCCCCATTAGACTGGTACAGATATAGACATCCCCCATTACACTGGTACAGATATTGACATCCCCCATTAGACTGGTACAGATATAGACCCCCCCCCCCATTAGACTGGTACAGATATAGACCCCCCCCCATTAGACTGGTACAGATATAGACCCCCCATTAGACTGGTACAGATATAGACCCCCCATTACACTGGTACAGATATTGACATCCCCATTACACTGGTACAGATACAGACCCCCATTAGACTGTTACAGATAGACCCCCCCCATTAGACTGGTACAGATATAGACCCCCCATTAGACTGGTACAGATATAGACCCCCCATTAGACTGGTACAGATATAGACATCCCCCATTAGACTGGTACAGATATAGACATCCCCCATTAGACTGGTACAGATACAGACCCCCTATTAGACTGTTACAGATAGACCCCCCCCATTAGACTGGTACAGATATAGACCCCCCCCCCCCATTAGACTGGTACAGATATACACCCCCAATTAGACTGGTACAGATATAGATCCCCCATTAGACTGGTACAGATATAGATCCCCCATTAGACTGGTACAGATATAGACCCCCCATTAGACTGGTACAGATGTAGACCCCCAATTAGACTGGAACAGATATAGACCCCCCATTAGACTGGTACAGATATACACCCCCCATTAGACTGGTACAGATATAGACCCCCCATTAGACTGGAACAGATATAGACCCCCATTAGACTGGTACAGATATAGACCCCCCATTAGACTGGTACAGATATAGACATCCCCCATTACACTGGTACAGATATTGACATCCCCATTACACTGGTACAGATATAGACATCCCCCATTAGACTGGTACAGATATAGACCCCCCCCCCATTAGACTGGTACAGATATAGACCCCCCCCCCCATTAGACTGGTACAGATATA